>NC_134268.1:221904552-222078545 GCF_031893055.1 Leptodactylus fuscus | reverse complement strand
CAGAGCTGCAATCACATCATGTCTTATACTCCAGTCACATACAGAGCTGCAGTCACATCATGTCTTATACTCCAGTCACATACAGAGCTGCAGTCACATCATGTCTTATACTCCAGTCACATACAGAGCTGCAATCACATCATGTCTTATACTCCAGTCACATACAGAGCTGCAATCACATCATGTCTTATACTCCAGTCACATACAGAGCTGCAGTCACCTCGTGTCTTATACTCCAGTCACATACAGAGCTGCAGTCACCTCATGTCTTATACTCCAGTCACATACAGAGCTGCAGTCACCTCATGTCTTATACTCCAGTCACATACAGTGATACATCCAGTGACATGTCTGAGACTTGGGAAGTAGTGACAGCAGCTCTGGATGTGACTAGAGTACACGTACATGATGGCAGATGTGTTTGTAGTAATGGAATTTATTGTCTTCTCTTCTCAGGTCGGGGAACATAAATTCAGCGCCCACCGCATCGTGTTGGCGGCGTCCATCCCGTACTTCCACGCCATGTTCACCAACGACATGATGGAGTGTAAACAGGACGAGATTGTCATGCAGGGAATGGACCCCTGGTAATGGCCGCCGCACTCTACTGATACACTGGAGCAAACCCTCAGCTCTGAGAAATACTAGTCTCCTGCTGAGCAAAAATGTATTTCTTTCCCTTTAAGTCAGTCTGAGGCTGCACTTCTGAGGCAACGCACTTCTATGGCCATTTCTGGTCTGTCAGCAGATTGTCTCAGTAGTGCAGCCTCAGGGACTGACAAGACCTAGGAAGTCATTAGTAATGTGGTCACACGTGTAATATGTACTGAAGGCTGCCGTAGCTCTGAGCACCCCCATGTATAAGTAATTGCCCCCTCTCCTCCCCCTTATATAAGTAATTACCCCCCTCCTCCCCTCTTGTATAAGTAATTGTCCTCTCTCCTCCCCCTGGTATAAGTAATTGCCCCCTCCTTGTATAAGTAATTGCCCCCCTCCTCCCTCTTATATAAGTAATTGTCCCCTCCTTGTGTAAGTAATTGCCCCCCTCCTCCCCCTTGTATAAGTAATTGCCCCATCTCCTCCCTCTTGTATAAGTAATTGCCCCCCTCCTCCCTCTTATATAAGTAATTGCCCCCCTCCTCCCTCTTATATAAGTAATTGTCTCCTCCCCCTTGTATAAGTAATTGCCCCCTCCTTGTATAAGTAATTGCCCCCTCCTTGTATAAGTATTTGCCCCCCCTTGTATAAGTAATTGCCCCCTCCTTGTATAAGTAATTGCCCCCTCTCCTCCCCTTGTATAAGTATTTGCCCCCTCTCCTCCCCCTTGTATAAGTAATTGCCCCCCCTTGTATAAGTAATTGCCCCCTCCTTGTATAAGTAATTGCCCCCTCTCCTCCCCTTGTATAAATATTTGCCCCCTCCTTGTATAAGTAATTGCCCCCTCTCCTCCCCCTTGTATAAGTATTTGCCCCCTCCTTGTATAAGTAATTGCCCCCTCCTTGTATAAGTAATTGCCCCCTCTCCTCCTCCTTGTATAAGTAATTGCCCCTCCTTATATAAGTATTTGCCCCCTCTCCTCCCCCTTGTATAAGTATTTGACCCCTCCTTGTATAAGTAATTGCCCCCTCCTTGTATAAGTAATTGCCCCCTCTCCTCCCCCTTGTATAAGTATTTGCCCCCTCCTTGTATAAGTAATTGCCCCCCTCCTTGTATAAGTAATTGCCCCCTCTCCTCCTCCTTGTATAAGTAATTGCCCCCTCCTTATATAAGTATTTGCCCCCTCCTCTCCTCCGCAGTGCACTGGAGGCTTTGATTAACTTTGCATATAACGGGCACCTGGCGATCGACCAGCAGAACGTGCAGTCCCTCCTGATGGGCGCCAGCTTCCTGCAGCTGCAGAACATCAAGGACGCCTGCTGCTCCTTCCTGAAGGAACGGTGAGTGCGGGGTACACGGGGCTTATTCTCTAGTCACTTCCAAAGCTGTGTCCAGACACGCCCAATTTATAAACTGCATAGAAGAGGCCTGGGTAATTTGCATATCTCCGCCCACTGTCAGAGCCGAGGATTATTAGGCTTTAGATATGCAAAGACCTTGTGTCCTGAGCTGTCGCCTCTGTGCAGACTGTGGTGCACGGAGATACGTCACACACCCCACCGCATCTCTCCATGGGGCTGCACACTGAGGATACCCCTATTATATTGGGAGAGGTCCCGCTCTCGGCACAGCTCCTCACAGCGTGCGGTGGCCAGGCATGGTACTGCAGCTCTTCACTGTAATGTGAGACTCTCTGCTGTACCATTCGGGGTCCCTGCACAGTGTGAGAGGTCTCCATCTATCTGACCTGTGGGGGTGCTGAGGGTCGGACCCCCCCAATCTCATCCTAATGACCTCAAGGCTCCCCTGTTGTTTGGAGGGGTGGCCAGTCATGCCCCCTGTTACTGTGGCGCCTGCCCATCACATGGTGCTCTCTCTCCTCTTAGGTTACACCCCAAGAATTGTCTGGGGGTGCGGCAGTTTGCGGAGACGATGATGTGCGCTGTGCTCTACGACGCCGCCAACCGCTTCATCCATGAGCACTTTGTGGAGGTCTCCATGTCGGAGGAGTTCCTGGCCCTGGCCTTCGATGAGGTGCTGGAGCTGGTCTCCAGAGATGAGCTGAACGTGAAGGCCGAGGAGCAGGTAAGTGACCGCGAGACCCCCTCCCCCGAATTCTGTCACGGATCAGATGCCTCCCACAAGCACTTGCTTCCATGTCACAACCCTGTCACTGCAAACTGCTATGTCCAGCTGCTCACTGCCCCCACTTCTGAAATCCTCTGTGCTGCTGGGGACTCTGCTCCTTCCACTATGTAATTCTCCATCTATGACCTCACACATGATAGATACTCACTCCTCTCCTGAAATCCTCTGTGCTGACTGTCACTCTCTGACCTGCAGGTGTTTGAGGCTGCCCTGGCCTGGGTGCGCTATGACCGGGAGCAGCGCGAGGTCTTCCTTCCTGAGCTCCTCACTAAGATCCGCTTGCCCCTGTGCCGGCCGCAGTTCCTCACGGACCGGGTGCAGCAGGACGATCTGGTGCGCTGCTGCCATAAATGCCGGTAGGTGATATTCGTAGTGATGGCGTTTCCTCAGGGTCTGTGACTCCATCTATAAGTCATGTCTGTGGATTTCAGAGACCTGGTAGACGAGGCGAAGGATTACCACCTGATGCCGGAACGTAGGCCACACCTCCTAGCATTCAAGACCCGCCCCCGATGCTGTACTTCTATAGCCGGCCTCATCTATGCGGTGGGAGGACTGAACTCTGCAGGTATCTTATAATCTGAAATATCCGATAGTTACTGGGTATAAGTGCTGAAATACTCTGTGCTGCTAAGAACCCTGCACCTAGACTGGGTAAAGATAACAGCTTAAATCAGGGAAGACCAATCCTATAGTAATGTCACCGGCAGTCCTATGTAACAGCACAGATAACACAGTGATAACTCTCTATATACAGGTAATGTAGTAGATGTCACCGGCAGTCCTATGTAACACCACAGATAACACAGTGATATCTCTCTGAGTACAGGTAATGTAGTAGATGTCACCGGCAGTCCTATGTAACACTACAGATAACACAGTGATAACTCTCTATATACAGGTAATGTAGTAGATGTCACCGGCAGTCCTATGTAACAGCACAGATAACACAGTGATAACTCTCTATATACAGGTAATGTAGTAGATGTCACCGGCAGTCCTATGTAACACCATAGATAACACAGTGATAACTCTCTATATACAGGTAATGTAGTAAATGTCACCGGCAGTCCTATGTAACACCACAGATAACACAGTGATAACTCTCTATATACAGGTAATGTAGTAGATGTCACCGGCAGTCCTATGTAACAGCACAGATAACACAGTGATAACTCTCTATATACAGGTAATGTAGTAGATGTCACCGGCAGTCCTATGTAACACCATAGATAACACAGTGATAACTCTCTATATACAGGTAATGTAGTAGATGTCACCGGCAGTCCTATGTAACACCACAGATAACACAGTGATAACTCTCTATATACAGGTAATGTAGTAGATGTCACCGGCAGTCCTATGTAACACTACAGATAACACAGTGATAACTCTCTATATACAGGTAATGTAGTAGATGTCACCGGCAGTCCTATGTAACACCACAGATAACACAGTGATAACTCTCTATATACAGATAATGTAGTAGATGTCACCGGCAGTCCTATGTAACACCACAGATAACACAGTGATAACTCTCTATATACAGATAATGTAGTAGATGTCACCGGCAGTCCTATGTAACACCACAGATAACACAGTGATAACTCTCTATATACAGGTAATGTAGTAGATGTCACCGGCAGTCCTATGTAACACCACAGATAACACAGTGATAACTCTCTATATACAGGTAATGTAGTAGATGTCACCGGCAGTCCTATGTAACACCACAGATAACACAGTGATAACTCTCTATATACAGGTAATGTAGTAGATGTCACCGGCAGTCCTATGTAACACACAGATAACACAGTGATAACTCTCTATATACAGGTAATGTAGTAGATGTCACCGGCAGTCCTATGTAACACCACAGATAACACAGTGATAACTCTCTATATACAGGTAATGTAGTAGATGTCACCGGCAGTCCTATGTAACACCACAGATAACACAGTGATAACTCTCTGAGTACAGGTAATGTAGTAGATGTCACCGGCAGTCCTATGTAACACCACAGATAACACAGTGATAGCTCTCTATATACAGGTAATGTAGATGTCACTGGCAGTCCTATGTAACACCACAGATAACACAGTGATATCTCTCTGAGTACAGGTAATGTAGTAGATGTCACCGGCAGTCCTATGTAACACCACAGATAACACAGTGATAACTCTCTATATACAGGTAATGTAGTAGATGTCACCGGCAGTCCTATGTAACACTACAGATAACACAGTGATAACTCTCTGAGTACAGGTAATGTTGTAGATGTCACCGGCAGTCCCATGTAACACCACAGATAACACAGTGATAACTCTCTATATACAGGTAATGTAGTAGATGTGACCGGCAGTCCTATGTAACACCACAGATACCACAGTGATAACTCTCTATATACAGGTAATGTAGTAGATGTCACCGGCAGTCCTATGTAACACCACAGATAACACAGTGATAACTCTCTATATACAGGTAATGTAGTAGATGTCACCGGCAGTCCTATGTAACACCACAGATAACACAGTGATAACTCTCTATATACAGGTAATGTAGTAGATGTCACCGGCAGTCCTATGTAACACCACAGATAACACAGTGATAACTCTCTATATACAGGTAATGTAGTAGATGTCACCGGCAGTCCTATGTAACACTACAGATAACACAGTGATAACTCTCTATATACAGGTAATGTAGTAGATGTCACCGGCAGTCCTATGTAACAGCACAGATAACACAGTGATAACTCTCTATATACAGGTAATGTAGTAGATGTCACCGGCAGTCCTATGTAATGTAGTAGATGTCACCGGCAGTCCTATGTAAGGCTTGGTGATTACATGAGGCTCTTGCGGTTCCATATGTAAGACGAGTAGCGCATTTCTACGCAGGTGACTCTCTGAATGTGGTAGAAGTTTTCGACCCCATTGCCAATCGCTGGGAGAAGTGCCAGCCAATGACGACGGCTCGCAGCAGGGTGGGCGTTGCGGTGGTGAATGGGCTCCTGTATGCCATCGGTGGCTATGACGGCCAGTCACGGCTCAGCACTGTGGAGGTTTACAACCCCGACACGGATTCATGGACCAAAGTGGGGAGCATGAACAGCAAGAGAAGGTGAGTCAGAGAGTAGGCTGCAGTGCCAGATTCCACCCATCTATAAATTATATGTCCTGATCGACTGCCTGGCTAGTAGATAGTACACCCAGCTTTCCCAGACTCCTGCATGGGGATTCTGTACCATTGCAGTAGCAGCAGTCAGGTGTGTATTACTACATTACTAGGCAGTGTTCACATTGTGTTTCTTGTGGTCGCAGTGCGATGGGCACGGTTGTGCTGGATGGACAGATTTACGTGTGCGGGGGATACGACGGCAACTGCTCGCTGAACTCTGTGGAGACGTATTCACCGGAAACGGACAAGTAAGACGCAAGAGGCGGAGCCTTACCGCTCTGTAGGACATGTGATCTCCGCACGCTCCTGTATTGACTTTGTGATGTTCTTCAGGTGGACTGTGGTGACCCCCATGAGCTCCAATCGCAGCGCGGCAGGGGTGACGGTGTTTGAAGGGCGGATCTATGTGTCGGGTGGACATGATGGGTTACAGATCTTCAACACTGTACGTACCCTGCTCAGTAATGTCATCAGAAGTCACTCTCCAAAAGTAGGCTGACCCCCCCACACCCCACAACATTCATAACTGCAGCATCAGTAGCCTTCTGTACACAAGAAACTTACCTGCTCCCAGAGGGCGAGGCTGCGGGCCCTGCTGTCTATACCTGCTCCTAGATGGGGAGGCTGGGGGGCCCTGCTATCTATACCTGCTCCTAGATGGGGAGGCTGGGGGGCCCTGCTGTCTATACCTGCTCCTAGATGGGGAGGCTGGGGGGCCCTGCTGTCTATACCTGCTCCTAGATGGGGAGGCTGGGGGGCCCTGCTGTCTATACCTGCTCCTAGATGGGGAGGCTGGGGGGCCCTGCTGTCTATACCTGCTCCTAGATGGGGAGGCTGGGGGGCCCTGCTGTCTATACCTGCTCCTAGATGGGGAGGCTGGGGGGCCCTGCTGTCTATACCTGCTCCTAGATGGGGAGGCTGCGGGCCCTGCTGTCTATACCTGCTCCTAGATGGGGAGGCTGGGGGTGCCCTGCTGTCTATACCTGCTCCTAGATGGGGAGGCTGGGGGGGGCCCTGCTGTCTATACCTGCTCCTAGATGGGGAGGCTGGGGGGGGCCCTGCTGTCTATACCTGCTCCTAGATGGGGAGGCTGGGGGGGGCCCTGCTGTCTATACCTGCTCCTAGATGGGGAGGCTGGGGGGGGCCCTGCTGTCTATACCTGCTCCTAGATGGGGAGGCTGGGGGTGCCCTGCTGTCTATACCTGCTCCTAGATGGGGAGGCTGGGGGGGGCCCTGCTGTCTATACCTGCTCCTAGATGGGGAGGCTGGGGGGCCCAGCTGTCTGTGCCCGCTCCTAGATGGGGAGGCTGGGGGGCCCAGCTGTCTGTGCCCGCTCCTAGATGGGGAGGCTGGGGGGCCCAGCTGTCTGTGCCCGCTCCTAGATGGGGAGGCTGGGGGGCCCAGCTGTCTGTGCCTGCTCCTAGATGGGGAGGCTGGGGGGGCCCTGCTGTCTATACCTGCTCCTAGATGGGGAGGCTGGGGGGCCCTGCTGTCTATACCTGCTCCTAGATGGGGAGGCTGGGGGGGCCCTGCTGTCTATACCTGCTCCTAGATGGGGAGGCTGGGGGGCCCTGCTGTCTATACCTGCTCCTAGATGGGGAGGCTGGGGGGCCCTGCTGTCTATACCTGCTCCTAGATGGGGAGGCTGGGGGGCCCTGCTGTCTGTACCTGCTCCTAGATGGGGAGGCTGGGGGGCCCTGCTGTCTGTAACTGCTCCTAGATGGGGAGGCTGGGGGGCCCTGCTGTCTGTGCCCGTTCCCAGAGGGCGAGACTGTGGTCCCTGCCATCCCCCCATGACCAGTCATTAATCCTGAGGGTCCTGCTACCCCCCTCCCCCATCTGCTGATACTTGCTTCTCTCCTTCCCGTCTCCTGCCCTCTGTAGTCTCTGCCCTCTGTAGTCTCTGCCCTCTGTAGTCTCTGCCCTCTGTAGTCTCTGCCCTCTGTAGTCTCTGCCCTCTGTAGTCTCTGCCCTCTGTAATCTCTGCCCTCTGTAATCTCTGCCCTCTGTAATCTCTGCCCTCTCTTCCTTCTGCAGATGGAGTACTACAATCACCACACGGCCACGTGGCACCCCGTGGCAAGCATGCTGAACAAACGATGCCGCCATGGAGCTGCTTCACTGGGCAGCAAGATGTTCATCTGTGGGGGTTATGACGGTTCTGCCTTCTTGAGCGTGGCGGAGGTCTACAACTCCATGGCGGACCAATGGTACCTCATCACTCCCATGAACACTCGGCGCAGTCGAGTCTCTCTGGTAGCCAACTGCGGCCGCCTGTATGCGGTGGGCGGCTATGACGGCCAGTCTAACTTGAACTCTGTAGAAATGTATGACCCCGAGACCAACCGCTGGACGTTTATGGCCCCGATGGTTTGTCATGAGGGGGGCGTGGGCGTGGGCTGTATACCGCTTCTCACCATATAGCAGTCGTAGGCCGCCACAAGAACATCATCCTTTCTTACGGGAAACGGGCTGAATGTCTGTTTTTATTAATGTGAACATAAGGACCTTGAGGTATGAGGTGCCCTGGTGCTCGTGTCTCCTCCATTGTGATATATATATATACCTGTGCCGTCTACATCTACAGAACGTATGTATACTCAGCCACAAGAGGGACCGCCATGGGGTCAACCACAACCCCAAACCTACAAGTGTTGGATTTCATAATGATGTGTGAACTTGTTGATTCTAGCTTCTGCACCAAAGTGATGCGTGTGTTGTGCACCAGGCCGTGTCCGGGCGCTTGCAATTATGTAAGATGTCACGTTCTTAACTCTCTCTACCTTCAGGTTTACTGATTTATTCTCATGACGATAGTGCCATAGAGTTACCTGTAATGACCAAGGACGCCGCCATTCCGCTTGTGGATCCACTAGATAGGACAATGCAGCCCGTAGGACTGGTCTGTGGCAGAGGTGACAATGCACAAGCTTTAGCTAACGCCACGTCTGTAGGAGAACCGCTGCAGACACGCCGCAGATGTGCGAGGATTGCTTTAGCCTTGATTTAACGTCCCTACTCTAGTCACATCTAAAGCTGCTTTCTAAAATCTACTGACTGCGGTGTTCTCTGTAGCAAAGAATGCACTGGGAAGATGCTCTAACAATAGGAGGCGGTAGAGAGCAGCAACATCCAGCAGTTCATAGGGAGTCAGCACCACGCACCCTAAACATGTGAATCTGTGCTCTAGTTCCAGCTAGAGCTGCATTGGAAAGTTTTCTGACCCCTATGGGTTACTACACAATGTGTAAGCTTTATGCACCTCCTTGTAGCAAAAAACAATGCTGCACCAGCAGGTGGCAGTAGAGATCAGCCTGAGAGCCAATGGGGGGGGGGGGAGTGAATCGGTGACCTGCAGCGCCCCCAACCTATGTAGACAATCTAGACCAGTCCCTTGGGGTTGTCGCAGGCTACAAGGCCGCAGTGCAATGATGGGTGGTGTTCTCCAATGAAGACTCCGGACACCACATCGGGTGCTTGGTTTTCACTACACGTCTGGATTCTTCAGAGCCCACCACTAGGGGGCGATGTACACTATCAAGTCTTCAGTATATAGGAATGAGTCTGATTGTTCAAGAGTACCTGTCTAGGGCACATAAAGGGTTAACCTAGAGGATGCCATGTAGCATGGCAGAGGTCAATATTGGCGCCCCCTAGGTCTCCCGTCAGATGGGTGCCTTGTATACGGCGTGTAGTGACCTGTCAGGGTGGATATGAATGCGGGGTCCAATCCTTGCGGCGTTCTCGGAGTGTCCTCTACGATTTCTCTTCCCTCGATCGCTTTGTATTAGTTCTTGGCTGTGAATCTGAAAGCTCTGTCCTTCTTGAGACGGCGCTGTTGATGCTGCAGACTCTAGGGGGCGCTGTCATAGAGGAGGAGCATCCTGTATTTATTATATACATTATAAGGAATTCTGGGTCATTTTCATTGCGATACTATATAATAAATCTGGTGAACATTGCGGCTCTTTAGCTTTCTTTTCTTCGGAGGAGTCCTGGTTCTCTTGTCATTGGGTCTAATCTTCCTCCTGTCGGTCCTACTCACAAGAGCTCCGATCAGTCCGACAACACAACCCCGTGTAAGTGCAGGAGATTGTGCTCCATAACTAGAGCACATACAGGACATTACAGAGAAGGACTGAGCGGTGCGGATCTGAGTGAAGCATATGGGGTGAGATAGAAACTTACTAGTAGCTGCAGCAGTGTTCTGGTGTCTGCTTCTCTCTCTTCCCCCGTTCCCCTCTCCCTAGACTTCTATGTAATCTCATAGCTTTGCTCTAACCAGATCTATTCAGCAGAGATATCAGAGTGAAAGTCAGGATAGGAAGAAAGGATGAACCGTAGAAGAGTCTGGTAAGTGCAAATAAGTTTTCTGTTGATTTGTGCTATTGATTTTATTTCCATGATTCAGAATTTTTTTGGGGGGTCCTGGCCTCCTCCCCTCCATGTTAGCGGAGGCAGTAGACCCTACAGCAGAGACCTCCTGTGACCCCCTCATTATACGTGGCTGTGTAGTCAGAATGCGGAAGACTAATGCTAAAGGAAGAGGCTGCGAGAAGAGAGATCAGTACAACATAGACAATGTTGATAATTTATCTACAATTTTGTTACATTAATGCGCAGGGGGAGGGGCCAGACCGTCCACATGACCCAGAATTCACCACTATCGGGATCATTGCATTCGTGGTTTATTTAACATTCCGAATATGCAGCCCAGGCAGCGGGAGAGATCCCAGCTGTCGTCCTCGTCCTGCGTGTAGCCGGATCCCTCCTCTGCGTCCTCCGTTTTGGCGGTTGTGATCGGTGACACTTCCATGGTTGTGTTCTCGACAAGTCCCTAAATCGGAAGGAAAAGAGGACACATCAGGCTGCAGCACGAGGCATCGCCCATGCACATTATTTCCTCTATGGGCCACCAATTTCCTTAAATGGTCACTAACTTGGATTCTGGACCAAAATGTAATGCACTTTAATTACAATGTGGCTGCTTACTGCCTGAAAAAACTGTGTAAAGTTCCTGCCACTTGGTGTCTCCCTTCTGGATAATTTGCAGTTGACTTCCTGTTACTACTGAAGTTCTGTCCATAGATACCTTAGATAAGGAAGATGAGATCTCAGTGAGTGGAGGGGGAGGGTCTGTGCTATCATCATGCAGTGAATAGAGAGGGGAGGAGCTGATTCTCCTCACATCCTGCACACACAGACACATGTCTGCAAACTGCTCTGTGCAAAGGACTGAACATTCTGCTAAGAATTCTGCAAGAAAAGTCTCATGTGCTTGTGTGATTACAGATCGGATATCATTCACTGACAGCAAGCAGCTTGCCTGACTCCGCCCATAGAGTGTTTTATTCCTGGGAGTATTAGGCCCTGTAGTTGCAGTCCAATGTTTCTGAATCTCCTATATTATGATCATTTGGGCTTTTCTCAGTGTTTGCTATTGTACAGTTACTCCTGGCAGAATGGCAGAACATTATCAGCAGTGGAAGGAGGAGGGGCAGACTGCTCCTTATTGGACATGCCCACAGCCTGCGACAAATGTAAAACATGCTGCAGCCATAATGGGGCTATTAGTAGCAGAATAACTGATTGGTCCCTGACTGTATAACTCTTCATACACGATGTCCTGACTGCCCAGCAAGACCATGCAGATCGTTCAACTTTGAAGGAAAACTAAGGGACCCTATAACGGGGTCTCGGCTGTGACCGTGTCCTATCTGGAAAGATCTCTGGACCATAAATCACAAATCTCCGGTCATCTTTACAGATTAACCCAAAATATACCAAGAACATTATATACTATGATATAACTGAATGTAATATACAAGTCTCGCACCTCCTGAGTTACGTTACGGCAGGTGAAGGTGTACTTTATAGGATCCTGGTTGGACAAGAAGCCGGAACACGTCCGGACCACCTGCAAGAAAAAAAAGATCTGCTATAAGTGTTATAGGGATGGTATATACAACACTAGTGGTATATACTATGTCATCTTGTATATGGTGATAGGGGCCATGCTGGTATAACCTGGGTATATACTGTATATAATTATATATGTACAGCTGGTATAACCTGGGTATATACTGTATATAATTATATATGTACAGCTGGAATAACCTGGGTATATACTGTATATAATTATATATGTACAGCCGGTATAACCTGGGTATATACTGTATATAATTATATATGTACAGCCGGTATAACCTGGGTATATTCTGTATATAATTATATATGTACAGCCGGTATAACCTGGGTATATACTGTATATAATTATATATGTACAGCCGGTATAACCTGGGTATATACTGTATATAATTATATATGTACAGCCGGTATAACCTGGGTATATACTGTATATAATTATATATGTACAGCCGGTATAACCTGGGTATATACTGTATATAATTATATATGTACAGCCGGTATAACCTGGGTATATACTGTATATAATTATATATGTACAGCCGGTATAACCTGGGTATATACTGTATATAATATATATGTACAGCAGGTATAACCTGGGTATATACTGTATATAATTATATATGTACAGCCGGTATAACCTGGGTATATACTGTATATAATTATATATGTACAGCCGGTATAACCTGGGTATATACTTCATATAATTATATATGTACAGCCGGTATAACCTGGGTATATTCTGTATATAATTATATATGTACAGCCGGTATAACCTGGGTATATACTGTATATAATTATATATGTACAGCCGGTATAACCTGGGTATATACTGTATATAATTATATATGTACAGCCGGTATAACCTGGGTATATACTGTATATAATTATATATGTACAGCCGGTATAACCTGGGTATATTCTGTATATAATTATATATGTACAGCCGGTATAACCTGGGTATATACTGTATATAATTATATATGTACAGCCGGTATAACCTGGGTATATTCTGTATATAATTATATATGTACAGCTGGTATAACCTGGGTATATACTGTATATAATTATATATGTACAGCCGGTATAACCTGGGTATATACTGTATATAATTATATATGTACAGCTGGTATAACCTGGGTATATACTGTATATAATTATATATGTACAGCCGGTATAACCTGGGTATATTTTGTATATAATTATATATGTACAGCCGGTATAACCTGGGTATATACTGTATATAATTATATATGTACAGCCGGTATAACCTGGGTATATACTGTATATAATATACTAGCTGTTACCCGCTACTTCGTCTGCGGTGATTGTAGCAGTGGGTATATACAGGCGCGGGTAAGGTTTTCGTACTGTGTATAAGGGATGGGATATGAAATGTAAGTTTGTATCTTGTTGTTGCTGTAATTCAGAGAATATGTGAGACTTTTGTGTTGAAGTTACTTTGTATTAGAGCCGCTATATATACGGTGTTGTGAGAAACTTTACATAGTGACTTTGGGACAGAGGGATTTGAAGTTAACCCTTTCCCGCCGATGGCATTTTTTGATTTTCTTTTTGACTCCCCTCCTTCTAAACCCCATAACTTTTTTATTTCTCCGCTCCCAGAGCCATATGAGGTCTTAATTTTTCCTGGGACAAATTTTTCTTCATGATGCCACCATTATTTATTCTATATAATGTACTGGGAAGCAGGGAAAAAATTCAGAATGGGGTGGATTTGAAGAAAAAATGCATTTCTGTGACTTTCTTACGGGCTTTGGTTTTACGGCGTTCACTGTGCAACCAAAATGACATGTCCCCTGTATTCTGTGTTTCCTTACGATTCCGGAGATACCAAATTTATATGGTGTCATTTACATTTTGACCCCTTAAAAAAAATCCAAAACTGTGTTTAAAAATTACTTTTTGAAAAGTCGCCATATTCCGATAGCCGTAACTTTTTTATACGTCCGTGTACGGGGATGTATATGGCGTCTTTTTTTGCGGGACCGGGTGTACTTTGTAGTTCTACCATTTTCAGGAGATGATATTGCTTTGATAACTTTTTATTCAAATTTTTATCAGAATCAAAACAGTGAAAAACTGGCGGTTTGGCACTTTTGACCATTTTTCACGCTATGACGTTTACCAAACAGGAAAAATATTTGTATAGCTTTGTAGAGCGGGCGATTTCGGACGTGGGGATACCTAACATGTATGTGTTTCACAGTTTTTAACTACTTTTATATGTGTTCTAGGGAAAGGGGGGTGATTTGAATTTTTAATCCTTTTTATTTATTTTTTTTATATTTTTTTTACTTTTTTTTTTATTTTTTATTTTTTTTTTGCATTTATTAGACCGCCTAGGGGTATTGACATGGGTGGGCGGTGTCGCGGATTGTCAGAGCGGTGGGGGTCGGCAAACATGGCCACTCCGGAGCGTTAAAGAGCGCCTCCTGGAGTATCGGTAAGGTGAGGGGCAGAGTGGTAAAGTATATATACACTCACCGGCCACTTTATTAGGTACACCATGCTAGTAACGGGTTGGACCCCCTTTTGCCTTCAGAACTGCCTCAATTCTTCATGTCATAGATTCAACAAGGTGCTGGAAGCATTCCTCAGAGATTTTGGTCCATATTGACATGATGGCATCACACAGTTGCCGCAGATTTGTCGGCTGCACATCCATGATGCGAATCTCCCGTTCCACCACATCCCAAAGATGCTCCTCTATTGGATTGAGATCTGGTGACTGTGGAGGCCATTGGAGTACAGTGAACTCATTGTCATGTTCAAGAAACCAGTCTGAGATGATTCCAGCTTTATGACATGGCATTGCATTATCCTGCTGAAAGTAGCCATCAGATGTTGGGTACATTGTGGTCATAAAGGGATGGACATGGTCAGCAACAATACTCAGGTAGGCTTTGGCGTTGCAACGATGCTCAATTGGTACCAAGGGGCCCAAAGAGTGCCAAGAAGATATTCCCCACACCATGACACCACCACCACCAGCCTGAACCGTTACCGATACAAGGCAGGATGGATCCATGCTTTCATGTTGTTGACGCCAAATTCTGACCCTACCATCCGAATGTCGCAGCAGAAATCGAGACTCATCAGACCAGGCAACGTTTTTCCAATCTTCAATTGTCCAATTTTGATGAGCTTGTGCAAATTGTAGCCTCAGTTTCCTGTTCTTAGCTGAAAGGAGTGGCCCCCGGTGTGGTCTTCTGCTGCTGTAGCCCATCTGTAGCCTCAAAGTTGGACGTACTGTGCGGCGTTCAGAGATGCTCTTCTGGCTACCTTGGTTGTAACGGGTGGCTATTTGAGTCACTGTTGCCTTTCTATCAGCTCGAACCAGTCTGGCCATTCTCCTCTGACCTCTGGCATCAACAACGCATTTCCGCCCACAGAACTGCTGCTCACTGGATGTTTTTTCTTTTTCGGACCATTCTCTGTAAACCCTAGAGATGGTTGTGCGTGAAAATCCCAGTAGATCAGCAGTTTCTGAAATACTCAGACCAGCCCTTCTGGCACCAACAACCATGCCACGTTCAAAGGCACTCAAATCACCTTTCTTCCCCATACTGATGCTCGGTTTGAACTGCAGGAGATTGTCTTGACCATGTCTACATGCCGAAATGCACTGAGTTGCCGCCATGTGATTGGCTGATTAGAAATTAAGTGTTAACGAGCAGTTGGACAGGTGTACCTAATAAAGTGGCCGGTGAGTGTATATATGAGATTGTGTGGGGTTAGGGGCGAGGCTGTAGAGGGCAATAGGAATTTTGTGGCTTGCTATGGTCCAAAGTGTGTGAGATTGTAGAGATGGTGGTGTGAGTTTGGGTTTTGTGGGGGTCCTGGCACAAACGTATGTGCGCTATTGTGACGAAAAGTAGCCTATTGCGCAATCGGGTGTATTAACTATGTTTGTGGAAAATTTCAGCCAAATCGGTGGAGCGGTTTTTCCGTGATTGAGGAACAAACATCCAAACACACAAACTCACAAACCCAGGATATGTACAGCTGGTATAACCTGGGTATATACTGTATATAATATATATGTACAGCCGATATAACCTGGGTATATACTGTATATAATATATATGTACAGCCGATATAACCTGGGTATATACTGTATATAATATATATGTACAGCCGATATAACCTGGGTATATACTGTATATAATATATATGTACAGCCGGTATAACCTGGGTATATACTGTATATAATTATATATGTACAGCCGGTATAACCTGGGTATATACTGTATATAATATATATATGTACAGCCGGTATAACCTGGGTATATACTGTATATAATATATATGTACAGCCGGTATAACCTGGGTATATACTGTATATAATTATATATGTACAGCTGGTATAACCTGGGTATCTCCTGTATATAATTATACACTCACCGGCCACTTTATTAGGTACACCATGCTAGTAACGGGTTGGACCCCCTTTTGCCTTCAGAACTGCCTCAATTCTTCGTGGCATAGATACAACAAGGTGCTGGAAGCATTCCTCAGAGATTTTGGTCCATATTGACATGATGGCATCACACAGTTGCAGTCGCAGATTTGTCGGCTGCACATCCATGATGCGAATCTCCCGTTCCACCACATCCCAAAGATGCTCCTCTATTGGATTGAGATCTGGTGACTGTGGAGGCCATTGGAGTACAGTGAACTCATTGTCATGTTCAAGAAACCAGTCTGAGATGATTCCAGCTTTATGACATGGCATTGCATTATCCTGCTGAAAGTAGCCATCAGATGTTGGGTACATTGTGGTCATAAAGGGATGGACATGGTCAGCAACAATACTCAGGTAGGCTTTGGCGTTGCAACGATGCTCAATTGGTACCAAGGGGCCCAAAGAGTGCCAAGAAAATATTCCCCACACCATGACACCACCACCACCAGCCTGAACCGTTGATACAAGGCAGGATGGATCCATGCTTTCATGTTGTTGACGCCAAATTCTGACCCTACCATCCGAATGTCGCAGCAGAAATCGAGACTCATCAGACCAGGCAACGTTTTTCCAATCTTCAATTGTCCAATTTCGATGAGCTTGTGCAAATTGTAGCCTCAGTTTCCTGTTCTTAGCTGAAAGGAGTGGCACCCGGTGTGGTCTTCTGCTGCTGTAGCCCATCTGTAGCCTCAAAGTTGGACGTACTGTGCGGCGTTCAGAGATGCTCTTCTGGCTACCTTGGTTGTAACGGGTGGCTATTTGAGTCACTGTTGCCTTTCTATCAGCTCGAACCAGTCTGGCCATTCTCCTCTGACCTCTGGCATCAACAACGCATTTCCGCCCCCCACAGAACTGCCGCTCACTGGATGTTTTTTCTTTTTCGGACCATTCTCTGTAAACCCTAGAGATGGTTGTGCGTGAAAATCCCAGTAGATCAGCAGTTTCTGAAATACTCAGACCAGCCCTTCTGGCACCAACAACCATGCCACGTTCAAAGGCACTCAAATCACCTTTCTTCCCCATACTGATGCTCGGTTTGAACTGCAGGAGATTGTCTTGACCATGTCTACATGCCGAAATGCACTGAGTTGCCGCCATGTGATTGGCTGATTAGAAATTAAGTGTTAACGAGCAGTTGGACAGGTGTACCTAATAAAGTGGCCGGTGAGTGTATATGTATAGCCGGTATAACCTGGGTATATACTGTATATAATTATATATGTATAGCCGGTATAACCTGGGTATATACTGTATATAATTATATATGTACAGCCGGTATAACCTGGGTATATACTGTATATAATTATATATGTATAGCCGGTATAACCTGGGTATATACTGTATATAATTATATATGTATAGCCGGTATAACCTGGGTATATACTGTATATAATTATATATGTACAGCCGGTATAACCTGGGTATATACTGTATATAATTATATATGTACAGCCGGTATAACCTGGGTATATACTGTATATAATTATATATGTACAGCTGGTATAACCTGGGTATCTCCTGTATATAATTGTATATATACAGCTGGTATAACCTGAGCACTGATCTCAGATATACAGTACATTGAGCCTTATAGACTGTATACTGGTTAGAACGTACCATGTCATTTGAGGTTCCCGGTTCCAGGTTGGGGCTCGCTGTCAGGGACTTCTTCCAGGCTGTCGTCAGCACAAATTGATACTGGGGGGGTTTATAAAGCCATGGAAAGAGTCGCTGGCGTAGTGGACGTTGTTGGCGAAAATATGAAGGATGTTTAAAGAACCTTCCATTGTTCTGCGGGGAGAAGTAATAACTGAATAGATTGTGATTATTAGTATCAGATTATTGCGCTGGTGCTATTAGAATTTCAGGATACCGGCCCTTTAAGACCTGATCGCCCTGTTGCCTAATATTGATACTTTGTAATACGCGGGATTAGCTGTAAGTCATCAGGATACAATAAATAGTATCAGCGACCAGTAAAAGATCCGGGAATATTTCCTACGTAAACCTCCCTCCCCCCCTCCATAAATACACCTATAGGGCCATAGATAGTCCACATACTACACCTCATGTGACGTCCCCTCTCTTACCTGCGGTTTCTTTAATGGCGCCTCCAAAAATTTAAAGTCGAAGTCTGTGTTGAGTTGTTGGTTACAGGTATTAATGGCGTGGATGATGGCGTCCTCCTGCGGGGTGCAGGAACTTAATATAGAGCACCCCAAAAGTAAGATGGCCCTGATCCAGCGCTGCATCCCGTGCATCCTCTGGCCGGCGGCTCCCGGACTGTGCAGGTCCCTGAAGTGTCTGAGGACTCTGACGGGTGTTCCTATTTACTTTGTGGTTTTACTGATCCGGCCCCAAAACCAAATACTAGAAAATCAGAAGCGGACGCTTTAATGCAAGTGATGAAAAGTGATCCGGCCAGATAATCCGGAGGAGGTGACATGATGGGATGTCTGACACTTATCTGCAAACATTGGATACACTGACTAGTTATATTGTATCAAGTAGCATAACGGTCTGGTTTAAAGGGGCCACGCGAAATCCATGTACCTACATACTGCTATGGTAAGAGGGGTTGGGGGCTTTGTAGCAGCTCAAGTCAATGGGGGTGGGGAATTGAAACCCCCTTTATTATTGGGCTTTATAAGAGGAGGATACCTGATGTGTGTGTGTATAAAAAAGAGAGCAAGCGGCATTACTGAAAGGGAATTAATGAATTATTTAGAGGTGTATGAGGAAAGCCTTAACGATGTAAGGAGCAATTTACGGATCACCACGTGGTACAATCAGGTCAACAAGCACGCCTCGTAGGTGGTGCTCACTGCATAAAAAAAATTTTAGTAGAAAAGTATGAAAAAAGTAGAAAAAGGTCAGGGCACTCGCCAGAGAACGGGTGCTAAAATCAATAGACTTTTATGTCATCTCTTTAAAAACCTCATCGGTGCAGGGGAATGGAGTTTGATGGAAAGACACATAAATAAAGCAACGATCGTTTCATGCAAAATGCTCTAACATTGCGCCCACACCCCTAATTTATACAGGTGTATTGGTCACCGAGCCTTCTGGTGACCTCTTTAACCGGTTAACGACCACCGGCTGTATATACAGTATATGGCCAGTGATCGTGGTAGCTAAAGACCGGCCTATTGTATAAATACAGCTGGTCTTTAGACTCTATTTTAGAGGGGATCGCGCCCCCCCCCCCCGGTGACAGTCCCGCCCCCACTACTGGCGCCGGACTTAGTGAGCATGCCAAGGTCACAGCGATCCCTTATATTTACAGTATGACGGCTGCGTCTTAAGTCTCCTCCTTCTCCTCCTCTCCTCACACTTAGTATCTTTGTGAGGAGAAGAAGAGAGATCTTAGAGAAGCAGCTGCCAGAAAACACTAAAACATTGTTTCAACTGCCCAAAAACCCATCGATTACCCCATCCACTGCCCCAAAACCCCTAATTCCCACCCCATATATCATCTTATACATAGATCATATATATATATATATATATATATATATATGATCAGATCTAGATAGGGAGATATATATATATATATATGTATATATATAGTCCTATGAAAAAGTTTGGGCACCCCTATTAATCTTAATCATTTTTAGTTCTAAATATTTTGGTGTTTGAAGCAGCCATTTCAGTTTGATATATCTAATAACTGATGGACACAGTAATATTTCAGGATTGAAATGAGGTTTATTGTACTAACAGAAAATGCGCAATATGCATTAAACCAAAATTTGACCGGTGCAAAAGTATGGGCACCTCAACAGAAAAGTGACATTAATATTTAGTAGATCCTCCTTTTGCAAAGATAACAGCCTCTAGTCGCTTCCTGTAGCTTTTAATCAGTTCCTGGATCCTGGATGAAGGGATTTTGGACAAACAATTCAAGTTCAGTTAAGTTAGATGGTCGCCGAGCATGGACAGCCCGCTTCAAATCATCCCACAGATGTTCAATGATATTCAGGTCTGGGGACTGGGATGGCCATTCCAGAACATTGTAATTGTTCCTCTGCATGAATGCCTGAGGATTTGGAGCGGTGTTTTGGATCATTGTCTTGCTGAAATATCCATCCCCGGCGTAACTTCAACTTCGTCACTGATTCTTGAACATTATTCTCAAGAATCTGCTGATACTGAGTGGAATCCATGCGACCCTCAACTTTAACAAGATTCCCGGTGCCGGCATTGGCCACACAGCCCCAAAGCATGATGGAACCTCCACCAAATTTTACAGTGGGTAGCAAGTGTTTTTCTTGGAATGCTGTTTCTTTTTGGACGCCATGCATAACGCCTTTTTTTATAACCAAACAACTCAATTTTTGTTTCCAAAATGAAGCTGCCTTGTCCAAATGTGCTTTTTCATACCTCAGGCAACTCTATTTGTGGCGTACGTGCAGAAACGGCTTCTTTCTCATCACTCTCCCATACAGCTTCTCCTTGTGCAAAGTGCGCTGTATAGTTGACCGATGCACAGTGACACCATCTGCAGCAAGATGATGCTGCAGCTCTTTGGAGGTGTCTGTGGATTGTCCTTGACTGTTCTCACCATTCTTCTTCTCTGCCTTTCTGATATTTTTCTTGGCCTGCCACTTCTGGGCTTAACAAGAACTGTCCCTGTGCTCTTCCATTTCCTTACTATGTTCCTCACAGTGGAAACTGACAGGTTAAATCTCTGAGACAACGTTTTGTATCCTTCCCCTGAACAACTATGTTGAACAATCTTTGTTTTCAGATCATTTGAGAGTTGTTTTGAGTAGCCCATGATGCCACTCTTCAGAGGAGATTCAAATAGGAGATCAACTTGCAATTGGCCACCTTAAATACCTTTTCTCATGATTGGATACATCTGGCTATGAAGTTCAAAGCTCACTGAGGTTACAAAACCAATTTTGTGCTTCAGTAAGTCAGTAAAAAGTAGTTAGGGGAATTCAAATCAATAAAATGATAAGGGTGCCCATACTTTTGCACCGGTCAAATTTTGGTTTAATGCATATTGCACATTTTCTGTTAGTACAATAAACCTCATTTCAATCCTGAAATATTACTGTGTCCATCAGTTATTAGATATATCAAACGGAAATGGCTGTTGCAAACACCAAAATATTTAGAACAAAAAATGATTAAGATTAATAGGGGTGCCCAAACTTTTTCATAGGACTGTATATATATATATATATATATACCGTATTTTTCGGACTATAAGACGCACCTAGGTTTTAGAGGAGGAAAATAGGGAAAAAAAATTTTGAAGCAAAAACTGGTAAAATATTTAATATATGGGAGTTGTAGTTTTGCAACAGCTGCAAGGCCACATTGACAGGTGACCCTGCAGCTGTACGGGGACGCATAGAGCGGTTTTTTTTGCGGGGCCAGAAGTACTTTTTAGTTATACCATTTTGGGGAATATCTATTTCTTAGATAACCTTGTATTGAAAAAAAAAACAGGAGGTGATTTAGAACTTTTATTTATTTCATATTTTTATTATATATTTTTAAAGCTTCTTTTTTTTTTTTTTTTTTTTTTTACTATTTTATTTCCCCCCCCCCCCGGGGGCTTGAACCTGCGGTCACTTGATTGCAAGTCCCATAGACGGCAATACAACTGTATTGCCGTCTATGGGACATTCTGTCTATTAGTATTACGGCTGGTCATAGACCCAGCCGCAATACTAATACAGCAGTGACAGGCCCGGGAGCCTCATTAGGCTCCCGGCTCTCACCCGAACAGGTCGGCTCCTGCGATATCGCCGCGCAGGAGCCGGCCTGCAACTTCACAGGTATGGGGCCGGTGGGGACCGGCCCTGGGGGAGAAGGGGCCACCGATACTGACCCGGCATCCGCTGTACTAGAGAGGCGGATGCCGGCGAGGGATAGAGGTGCCGGGGCCTGAGACATCGCTGCCCTGCCCTGCCTGAAGCCAGCGGCGGGGGGACGGAGGAACGGAATAGCATCACTCCTGCCGCTGCTGGCTTCATGCAGGGCAGAGGAGCGCAGCGATGTCTCAGGCCCCGGCACCTGTAATGGCGTCTATCACTTGCCGGCTTCCGCCTCTCTATTAGAGCGGATGCCAGGCGCCACATTCAGACTATAAAACGCACCCTTCTTTTCCCCCCAAATGTTGGGGAAAAAAAGTGCGTCTTATAGTCCGAAAAATACGGTGTATATATATATATATATATATATATATATATATATATATATACCTGCCATGTAATATATATATATATATATATATATATATATATATAATCTTTCACTTGTATAACGCTAACATACTCTGTGGCACTTTACAGACAGTGTCAGTCACTCTACCAAAGAGGGTTCGCAATCAGTGACATTATGGCGCGGAGGTTTTATACCAGTGAGGAGGGTTACGCCATTCTTTGGTCCGATGCATCAGATACGTCTGACACTGAAACATTTGTAGACAATGACAATATAAGTGTCACTTCATATTCGTCTTCGGGGACGTTCTGCCTGATGACATTGACCCTTCAGATGGTGAAGGTGCAGGAACTAGCAGTGCGGCAGCAGACAGTGACACTTTCCCACTAGTTGATGTGCGTTCCCTCCAGTGGGCACCTGCTCCATCTTTTGCCCCCAGAGTGCCCCCATTTACTGCATCTCCTGGTATAACAGTGGTGATTCCCAATTTACCCACATGAACTACTTTAGTTTATTTATAAGCGACGGCCTCCTCAATGAAATTGTCCTTCGCACTAACTTATACGCTACTCAGTACATAACACAGAAACCTTCATCTGCCCATGCCAAAGATTGGACACCCACAGATCTGGTGGAAATGGAAAAATTTGGGGGCCTCACCCTAAATATGGGTATTGTAAAAGAGCCCTCAATCAGGTCATATTGGTCAAAAAGTCCCGCACAGTCAACCCCAATATATTTGGCAGTCATGTCCAGGCTTCGCTATGAGCGAATAATGAGGTTCCTTCACTTCAGTGACAGTTCACAGCCCCCCCCCCAAGTGATGATCCAAACCGTGATCGGTTATTCAAACTAAGACCCCTCATAAATTATTTGAACCACTTCTTTTTACAACATTACACCCCAGAGCAAAAAGTCAGTGTGGACGAATCCCTCCTGAGTTTTCACAGCAGATTGAGCCTTCGCCAATATCTCCCTTCCAAACGGGCAAGATATGGCATAAAGCTGTAAAAGCTTTGCGAAAGCAGTTCCGGATACACCGCCGCCTTCAGAATCTATGAGGGATGAGATAAAAGAATGGATTCCCCAGGATGCCCCCCTAATATTCCCATCAGCAGTACAATAGTGGTGGAGATAATGCAGCCCCTGCTACACAAAGGGAACCACTTGTATTGTGACAACTTCTATTCAGGTGTGGCCCTATTTAGACACTTGCATTGTGCAAGCACAGGAGCATGTGCAACCATGTGCAAAAACCGAGCTGGTGGGGCAGACAAAAGGGGGAGTCCTGTTCTTAGGCTTGTGAGGAGTTAATGGCGGTGAAATACAGAGATCGGAGAGATGTCTATGTGTTGAGTACAATACACCCCACAGGAACAACGGCCGTGAGGGAAAGAGGGGCCACAGCAGACAAACATAGGCCGATAAGTGTGTCCGAGTATAACAAACACATGGGGGGAGGGGATTTAAGTGATCGGATCTTACAGCCCTATTTAGTAAAACGAAAACCTGGTACAAAAAAGTGGCCATTTACCTCATTCAAATTGGAATCCAAAATGCCTTTCTACTTTATAAAAAGAAGGGCGGCACCGACAAATCCCTGGATTATCAGGAGGAAATAACTCACAGCCTCATTTTTGACCCCCAGGACCCCATAGAGAACCCCCAGTCTGAAGAGGTCAAACGACTAACAAAGGCATTGTATCAGTCTACTTCCCCCAAACAACAACACGAGCTAATGCGCAAAAAACCCCACCGTGTCTGCTCCAAAAATGGGCGAGGCAGAGATCCCCGTTCCCATTGTCCCTCATGCCCCTCACACCCAGGCCGCTGTATTGTTCCTTGTTATGAGAGATACCACACTGCTCTTCACTATTAGAATGACATATTCCACTTCTAATGTTGTGGTTGCCACCAAGCCCCATCTTTTGTATAAACCTGCAAATTCCTATTGTTATAAACTCTAAATTCCCTAAATTATACCCCTAGGTGAATACATTGGGGAGCGAAAATGCTAATTACATTTTTTTGCATCTTTTATACTCTAAGAAGACGCGAAAGCACTTACTGAATGCCTGCAAACTATTCTAGCAAAATCTGGCCTACAAAATCCAATTAGCGCCCCATCCGTTCATACGTTAGGGTACCAGCACATATGGGGTATTGTCACGTTCAGGAGAAATTGGGTAACAAAATTTGGGTTGCATTTTCTCCTTTAACCCCTTGTGGAAATGCAAAATTTGGGGTTAAAGCAACATTTTATAGCAAAAAAATTCACTTTTCTTTTTGTTGGGCCAATTCTGTTACACTCCTGTAGGGTCAAAGGGCTCACTATACCCCTTGATAAATTCCTTAAGGGGTCTAGTTTCCAAAATGGGGTGACATTTTGGGGGTTTCCACTGTTTTGGCATCTTGGGGGCTTTGCAAACGGGACATGGCACCTGAAAAGTATTTTAGCAAAATCTGGCCTACAAAATCCAATTAGCGCTCCATCCGTTGTAAGAGCAACCGTGTGCCCGTACATTAGGGTGCCAGCACATATGGGGTATTGTCGTGTTCGGGAGAAATTGTGTAACAAAACGTGGGGTGCATTTCCTCTTTTAATCCTTAGTAAATGTGTAAATTCCAGGGCTAAATGAATATATTAGGGATAGAAATTGAAAAATGTAAATTTAACCTCCATTTTGTTTTAACCCCTTCCCGCCGATGGCATTTTTTGATTTTCGTTTTTGACTCCCCTCCTTCTAAACCCCATAACTTTTTTATTTCTCCGCTCCCAGAGTCATATGAGGTCTTAATTTTTGCGGGACAATTTTTTCTTCATGATGCCACCATTAATTATTCTATATAATGTACTGGGAAGCAGGAAAAAAATTCAGAATGGGGTGGATTTGAAGAAAAAATGCATTTCTGCGACTTTCTTACGGGCTTTGGTTTTACGGCGTTCACTGTGCAGCCAAA
The DNA here is from genome assembly GCF_031893055.1 of Leptodactylus fuscus. NCBI lineage: Eukaryota > Metazoa > Chordata > Amphibia > Anura > Leptodactylidae > Leptodactylus > Leptodactylus fuscus. Next base: position 222,053,062 of record NC_134268.1, on the reverse strand, counting down.
ATGACATGTCCCCTATATTCTGTGTTTCGGTACGGTTCCGGGGATACCAAATTTATATGGTTTTATTTACATTTTGACCCCTAAAAAAAATTCCAAAACGGTGTTAAAAAATTTTTTTTCTAAAAGTCGCCATATTCCGACGGCCGTAACTTTTTTATACGTGCGTGTATGGGGATGTATAGGGCGTCTTTTTTGCGGGGCCGGGTGTACTTTTTAGTTCTACCATTTTCGGGAAATGTTATTGCTTTGATCACTTTTTATTCAAATTTTTATCAGAATTAAATCAGTGAAAAAACTGCGGTTTGGCACTTTTGACTATTTTTCCTGCTACGGCGTTTACCGAACAGGAAAAGTATTTGTATAGATTTGTAGAGCGGACGATTTCGGACGCGAGGATACCTAACATGTATGTGTTTCACAGTTTTTAACTACTTTTATATTTGTTGTAGGGAAAGGGGGGTGATTTGAACTTTTAATACTTTTTATATTTTTTTATATTTTTTTTTACTTTTTTTTTTTTTGCATTTATTAGACCGCCTAGGGGTGTTGAACCCCAGGGGGTCTGATCACTAATGCAATGCATTACAATGCTAATGCATTGCAAAAAATCATCATCTCTTTTGCAGGCTGTATACACCAGCCTGCAAAAGAGAGAATTTGCAGACCGGCTAATTAAAATGTGATTGCTCCATAAATCAGAGACATGGCTAATTATATTTATGGAACATTTTGGGTGGTATGACTTTCTATTTGAAAGGCTGGCAATTTCAAAGTTTGAAAACGGCATTTTTTTCAAAATTTTCACCAAATTTCATATTTTTTCATAATCAAAGACAAAACATACCGACCAAAATTCACTACTGACATGAAGTACAATGTGTTACGAAAAAACAATCTCAGAATCACTTGTGTAAGTTAAAGCGTCTCAAAGTTATTGCCATTTAAAGTGACACATGTCAGGTTTGAAAAAAAAAAAGGCCTGGTCTTTAACGTACTTTTGGGCCCGGTCCTTAACCGGTTAATATAATAATGTACAGAGCACCATGGGATTAATATAATAATGTACAGCACCATGGGATTAATATAATAATGTACAGAGCACCATGAGATTAATATAATAATGTACAGAGCACCATGGGGTTAATATAATAATGTACAGAGCACCATGGGATTAATATAATAATGTACAGCACCATGGGATTAATATAATAATGTACAGCACTATGGGATTAATATAATAATGTACAGCACCATGGGATTAATATAATAATGTACAGAGCACCATGGGATTAATATAATAATGTACAGAGCACCATGGGATTAATATAATAATGTACAGAGCACCATGGGATTAATATAATAATGTACAGAGCACCATGGGATTAATATAATAATGTACAGAGCACCATGGGATTAATATAATAATGTACAGCACCATGGGATTAATATAATAATGTACAGAGCACCATGGGATTAATATAATAATGTACAGAGCACCATGGGATTAATATAATAATGTACAGAGCACCATGGGATTAATATAATAATGTACAGAGCACCATGGGATTAATATAATAATGTACACAGCACCATGGGATTAATATAATAATGTACAGCACCATGGGATTAATATAATAATGTACAGCACTATGTGATTAATATAATAATGTACAGCACCATGGGATTAATATAATAATGTACAGAGCACCATGGGATTAATATAATAATGTACAGAGCACCATGGGATTAATATAATAATGTACAGCACCATGGGATTAATATAATAATGTACAGAGCACCATGGGATTAATATAATAATGTACAGAGCACCATGGGATTAATATAATAATGTACAGAGCACCATGGGATTAATATAATAATGTACAGAGCACCATGGGATTAATATAATAATGTACAGAGCACCATGGGATTAATATAATAATGTACAGCACCATGGGATTAATATAATAATGTACAGCACCCTGGAATTAATGGTGCTATATAAATAAACAATAATAATAATGCCACAGGCCTTTGTTTCGCAGAGAGAGGGGGGACAAAAGGAGTTCTACTGCTGGAATCCATATGATGAGAGCGAGGAACTCTTACTGACTAAGCATGTGCCCTGAGATCTAGAGCCAGACTTCAGAGACTCATTTAGTATTGTTTCCTTTCTATCTATTATTCCTCTTTAGTTTTATGTATTGTTTTATACTGTAACTGTATTTGCCTGACGATCCTTTGATGTATATTATAATGGCTAGTACCGACCCACTCGGGTTAATAAATATGTAAAGTTTATAAAGTTGGTTTTGTATTATCCTATTGGCCCAGACACTCACAGGGCATGAGTGAAGGGTTAAGAGAGGTGCCTGTAGGTGTGCCAAGTAGCTTGGTAAGGTGAGCTCCTTCACACCGGGTCTCGCTTCCCACGGCCTTTGAGAGACTGTGCCGAGCTGGTACCTCTACAAGGGGGTTATCTCCAGTATATACAGGCTCCTTTCCTCTCCTATGGGGCGATCTCCCACCATCCCACAAATACATGGTTTACTGTTCCGAAGCTCTGAATAGGTAGATTTCACCTGTGCAGTGGCAGATTATACGGTCCCGTGCTGCTAAATCCTCATCCTGAATCACGTTTAGGGAGACTCAATATCACATTGGTATCACACGCCAGCTTTGCTTCCCACCCTCAACCCCGATATTCCCTCTTTGTGCTGGCAGTGTCAGGCCTCCATGGGTACGGTATGTCATATATTTTGGGAATGCCCTGTCCTCCACCCTTTCTGGATGGAAGTGGAACTCCTCAGCAATGCCCTCTTTATTCAGGGGGTTCCTTTGGATCCTATGATCTATCTACTTAACTTGCCCCCCAGACACCTAGACAACAAACGTGTAGACTGTTCCTTTCTTTGTGTACTGCAGCCAAGACACTCATTGCCTTACAGTGGAAACAGACGCTCCCTCCTGCGGGGTCTGAGTCGGTTGCCTGGATGAAGGATGTCCATAGCCTAGAATTTCTAAGTGCTACCCTTAACCATACAGCTGGTACTATTAATCCCATCTGGTCACATTGAGACTCCCATTGTATCTTACATGGGGCTTGACCATGACCTACCCCCCTCCCCCTCCCTTGTCCAGTTTTCTGTTGGTTGTTATTCGTCTCACCTTGTTTTTTCCCCTTGATTATATTTTGTCTAATTGTTAGGATGTTGTGGTCTGTCTTTATTCCATTTTCTTGATGTATGTTATATCTGATTCTAAAATTCTTTATAAAGATTACAGCTTAAAAAAAAAAAAAAGATGCTGCTGCTGGCAGTAAGTGTTCTATGTGTCTGTATGTATCTATATCTGCACCTTGTTCTATGTGTCTGTATGTATATATATCTGCACCTGCTCCCTCCTTCCCTCTCCATAGACATCTTTGGGATGCTGTGATCTGATTCTTCATTGAGCCGACAGTCTCACTTCTGGTTTTCTAAAGTAGCAGCATGATGGACAATATACAGGTGTAATAAGTAGAAGTTCTGTGAATCCAGCAGTTGGGGAAGATATAACACTCACTTCCAGCAGCAGCATCTCTGTGTGGCTGCATGTATCTATCCCTGCAGATGCTCCCTCCTCCCTTCTCCATAGACATCTTTGGGATGCTGTGATCTGATTCTTCAGTGAGCTGACAGTCTGACTTCAGGTTTTCTAAAGCAGCAGCATGATGGACAATATACAGGTGTAATAAGTAGAAGTTCTGTGAATCCAGCAGTTGGGGGCGATAGAATACTCAATAGCAGCAGCATCACCAGAGTATGTAGACTATCTATCCCTGCAGCTGCTCCCTCCTCCCCTCCCCATAGACTTCTATGGGCAGCTGTAACCTGTTCCCTCCTGAGCTGTCCGTCCGTCCGTCCTCCTGTTTCCTGCAGTAATTCTTGTTTCAGGAGTTTGCAGATTTACTTGCCCGGTAGTTCAGCGTCTCATCTATATTTTCACTGCTCACTTAAGTTTAGAATCATTTCTTACTGGTTTATTACTGATGATGTGATCGGCTTAGATACACAGAACACACAATATGATTGTGAAGGTTATAATCATGTAATGTATGAAAAACATTGTTATACTTAAGAGCTAAATGATAGATGTGATTGTTTATAAAATAAGATAATCCTGTAATAGTCCCACAGTGGGGACATTTCAGAATAATGTGATGTGATAAACTGCTATTTAACCCATACCTCCCAACTTTTGAACAACAAAAAGAGGGACAAAATGTGCGGTGCACGCTGTGGCAAATTCAGCCCCACCCACTTTTATGTTAACTCCGCCTAGTCTCATTAATTTCTCATGTCCCCCGACACAGTATAATCCTCCTACAGTCACCCGTACACTATATGTCCCCACATTGTAATGTTCCCTTCCAACTGCCCCACAGTATTAGCTCCCTCTCCGGGTGCCCCAGCTGGAGGGGGACATTAGCAATGGGGGGTAGTTGGAGGGGGCAATAAATAAATGGCAGATAAAGTGGGGCATTAAATAGGGGGCAGCTAGAAGCAGACATTAAACTGTAGGTGTAGCTGGAGGGGGACATTACACTGGGGGCAACTAGAGGCAGACAGATCCCCCTCCAGCTATGCCCACGGTTTAATGCTCCCCTTCAGTTGTCTCCAGTTTAATGTCCCCTTTATCTGCTCCATTTCATGTCCCCTCCTCCATCTCTGCCCCCGGTTTCATCTCCTCCCCCCTCTATTTCTCCCTCAGTTTCATATCCCCTTTTCATCTGCCCCCAGTTTCATGTCCCCCCTTGATCTCTGCCCCCGGTATAATGACACACACACACACACTCTCTCTCTCTCTCTCTCTTCATCCTGCATCTCACAACCCCCCTCCCTTCTCAGTACCTTACACGCATCTCTTCACTGCATGGGACACTGACACGCCCACCTAGTCACATGACCGTGTGATGTCACACAAGGTCCTTGAACCATAGTCGCACGTTCCTCCGATCACCGCAGCCTTTTATCTGTTATAAGAGCAGGCAGTGATCGGAGTAATGATTGTTCAGAAAAACATTAAAGGGGCATGTAGGGAGCTGCGCGGGACAGGGGTATGAAAGCTGGACTGTCCCACCAAATGCGGGACACGTAGGAGGTATGTTTAACCTCATGTTGTCTTAAATAAACTGTGAGTGCACATCCTCTCGGCTGAGAGAGGAACTAATCCCAGCATTGTGAGTGGTGTGATTTCCTTACTGCTGGCACTTAGCCTTACAAATTAGGACAATTACCCAGGATTACTGGTCATTTGGTCATAAACATGGTCTCAGACCTTATCATGATCATACGATTAGATACACAGCTCATCAGGCAGTATCACATATGATCATAGGGTTAGATATGGAAGCTCATCTGGAAGTATCACACAGGATAATAGATATAGAGGCCCAGTAGACAGTATGAGGCTCGGATACACCATATGTAGACATTGTATCACAGAACAGATATTTATTTCTTATTTCTCAGGTATAATCACTGCAGATCTCAGAGATATTTCCACTATGGCAGAAAACCGAAGATACAGGGCACACCGCTGGAAGATGGAGTCCCCACTGGTTTCCTGGAGGTGTCCATAATGGTCTCTAGATTTTCAGATTCTGGATTCTCCTTGGCAGGTTCTGCATTCGGGACCTAACGTAAAGGAAGATCCATTATTCTGGACTGTTCTATCCCAAACTAAGGGCCGTGCAACCCCCGGGGGCTTTAAACAACTCGGGGGGAGGGGGGGGTCACAAGGCAAGTAGAAATTCTTCCACCCTGCAGAATGGCAAACAGCATGTAATAGTAATTGTTGGGATTTTGCAGTCCTGCAAAAGCAGCTTTGATGATGTCATGCAGGGGCGGAGCTTGTGCAATAGGTACATGTATAGAGCTGTGCAGGGCTGCCTGAGTATGGGGGAAGTGGATATAGCAGTGCTGAGTTTGTAGGTGGGAAGTGGATGTATCAGAGCCCAGTGAGTGGTGAGAAAGGCAGATGTAGCAGTGCTGAGTGTAGGGAGGGAAAAATAAAGGCAGCAGTGCTGAAGGTGTGGGGGATGTGCAGGCAGAAGAGCTGAGTGTATGGAGGGAGTAGGTTGCATGAAAGTAGCAGAATTGTGAGTGTTGGGGGGCCATGAGAGAAGCAGAGATGTGTGTGCAGGAAGGAAAGCTTGGTAACAGTGTTGTGTGTAGAGTGGGGAAAACATGGAGGCAGCAGAGCTGTGTGTGTATAACAGGCATGTGTGGAAGAAGAATAAGCAAAACAGAAGCAATATATAGCTGAAAAACATAACAGAGGCTGAGTATAGCTGACATTTTTTTTAGTGCGGTAGCGGAGGGGAATTCCGAACAAATGTCTTTATGGAAAGGGGGTCCGACTTTCAGAAACTTTGGACACCACTGATCTAAAGGATTCCCAGCTCCCCAGACACATTGCAGAAGCCGAACCAGTGTCCCTCTAAGCCGCATGATCCAAAGCGACATCACAGAAATACGGCCATATACAGCCCCAAAGTCTTACAGCAGCCGGACAGTGAGTTTCATAAAGAACCCGGATAAATCCGATAATGAGAAGGAATGTTCAAGCCCAAGAAGCCAAACCAATAAGAAGAGACCCAATAATATGGCAAAATGTTACATTACTTATCCTGTATTATACTCCAGAGCTGCGCTCACTATTCTGCTGGTACAGTCACTGTGTACATACATTACATTACTTATCCTGTATTATACTCCAGAGCTGCGCTCACTATTCTGCTGGTACAGTCACTGTGTACATACATTACATTACTTATCCTGTATTATACTCCAGAGCTGCGCTCACTATTCTGCTGGTGCAGTCACTGTGTACATACATTACATTACTTATCCTGTATTATACTCCAGAGCTGCACTCACTATTCTGCTGGTGCAGTCACTGTGTACATACATTACATTACTTATCCTGTATTATACTCCAGAGCTGCGCTCACTATTCTGCTGGTGCAGTCACTGTGTACATACATTACATTACTTATCCTGTATTATACTCCAGAGCTGCGCTCACTATTCTGCTGGTACAGTCACTGTGTACATACATTACATTACTTATCCTGTATTATACTCCAGAGCTGCGCTCACTATTCTGCTGGTACAGTCACTGTGTACATACATTACATTACTTATCCTGTATTATACTCCAGAGCTGCGCTCACTATTCTGCTGGTGCATTCACTGTGTACATACATTACATTACTTATCCTGTATTATACTCCAGAGCTGCGCTCACTATTCTGCTGGTACAGTCACTGTGTACATACATTACATTACTTATCCTGTATTATACTCCAGAGCTGCGCTCACTATTCTGCTGGTGCAGTCACTGTGTACATACATTACATTACTTATCCTGTATTATACTCCAGAGCTGCGCTCACTATTCTGCTGGTGCAGTCACTGTGTACATACATTACATTACTTATCCTGTATTATACTCCAGAGCTGCGCTCACTATTCTGCTGGTGCAGTCACTGTGTACATACATTACATTACTTATCCTGTATTATACTCCAGAGCTGCGCTCACTATTCTGCTGGTACAGTCACTGTGTACATACATTACATTACTTATCCTGTATTATACTCTAGAGCTGCGCTCACTATTCTGCTGGCCATGTGTCTTGCAGAGGTGAAGCATATGGCAGAGGTGACCTGGTAGAATACTTAGTTACCGGTTCGCTGTCGGTGCGGGGTATGTGACCCCCATCAGGTGATTCCGCTGTTGCCGGACTCTCTAGGACAGGGACGGATAATGTGAGAGTCGTCTGCAGACACAGAATATAGAGGACGAGGAGATCCATCTCTCGCAGCTTCTCCGGCTCTGCTGTGTCGTCTGCTGCAATCTCAGGACGGTGAATCTTGTGTTTCCTCCGGGGTCACGTTGTGTTTATGTTTAGGATTAATATGGTCGGGTTTCATGGTCTGAAGAGAACACTTAAAGGATCAGTTCATGAAAACAACCTAAAATGCAAAATCCGAGTACAAAAAGCTCCCAGTAGAGACATTACAGAGACAGTAGATACAGATAAAAGATGAAGGTAAAGCAGATAATAGAAGGGATATCACAACTTCAGGACTATTTAGTTCTCTGTGCGGAGTGTCTTCGCTTGGTCTGATGTAGATTATACAGCCTGGTCGCGGTTGGAAGGTAGAGCCTGCGATAGCTCCTTCTCACACTTGGGGTGAAGCAGACGGTCACTGACAGGACTGCCCGGTGCTATCACGGTCTCATACATGGGGTGGGAGTTGTTCTCCCACATGGCGCTCACCATGGACAGTATCCTTCTGTCACATAGACTTTACTTTCAAGGAAATTATGTAAAACAAAACCTAAGCAGACCTCTCCATATAAGTCTTAAGAGACGTCCAAGTAAAGAGACACGCAAAGAAGATAAAACTGAACTTGTACAATTGGTTAAACTGATGCCGTGCGATATCTTATCACATAAAAAAAAAATTTAAAAAAGAAAAGTTATTAGAAATGTTTTTTTTTTCATTGACTTTTCACTTTTTTATGTTTATTATTGTGATGAGAGATCAGACTGCAGAAGTCCGAGATTAACTCTGCTACATCTGTACGTACAATACAATGCTATAATAATGACTGGTAACAGAGAACAACAGTGAGTGAGCGCTGCAATCCTCTGGTCATGGTGTATGTCAGTGAGGCTACGTTTGGAGGATTTGCAATCCTGTTTTGACTAATATGGCTCAAATGATATGATATGGAGGAAGGCAGTGGGGCTATATCTTTTCAGACCCCCGAGTATATTAATTGGAGCCCCAGAGGAGGTGAGGGAACATAATAAACACTGTTACTCACCTCACCTTGATCTGGTGTTACTCCTAGCAGGCTTCGGGCCTGTATGGTTATGTCCCAGATGTCACGTGGTCTGGGACATTAGCATACAGGCCCGAAGCCTGCTAGGAGTAACATCGGATCCTGGAGAGGTGAGTAACAGTGTTTATTATGTTCCCTCACCTCCCCTGAGGCTCCAATTATACTCGGGAGTCTCAAAAGACCCCCGAGTATAATAATAACGGAAGTGGGATCACAGGCCTGCTCACAGCCACCCCAGCATCCTATAGCAGAAGGGGAAACGGGGGGGGGGGGTGGCCAGGAGCAGGCCCGGGGAGGTTGCTAAGTACTTACCTGCCCTGCCGCTCCTACTGCCGCCGCCTCCTCTTTTCACTAAGACGTCAGTGCGATGACACCGCCTACGCTGAGACGCAGAGGTCTAACCAGCCCAGGATAGGGCCACTTGCAATCTTCTCTTTGGGGCCACTTGGTTTGTTTTCAGAGCGGCCCTGTCCTGCACTAGTTTAGAAAAAAAGAAGTAAAAAAAAAATTTAATAAAATTGCCACGGCTGCCGCCCCAGCCAAAGGTGCTGCCTGAGGCCGCCGCCTCACCTCGCCTCATTGGACGTGCGGTCCTGGATGTAACATAATGTATAATCTCTACCTGCAGATGCAACTACAAGACATTTACATGGATTTGGGGAAAGCTTGGACACGTCTTACATGAGATTCCAGAACTTGTCTGAGGATTTGGGAGGATTGGGGGAGTCTCCGGTCTCCGCTGGCTGATCCTATAATAGTCGCTGACAGTTTCTGGTTACTGACTATCTTAATACTTTGTGTCCATACAATCCCGGGCTCAGATAGACGTTGCGGCTCTGGAGCGCACTCAGTGCGGTGTGTACACGGACACATGGACGTCCTACTGATCTACTTCTTGTGTCTTCAGACTTGTCTTGTGTTCTCAGCCCCAAGACATGAAGACGTCTCCTCTGCTGATAAAGTGACTGAGGGTCCGGCCCATACACAACCCCAGGAGGGAGAAGACCCCCGCCGCCATGGACACCACCTGGTGAGTCTAGTCTGACACTTACCTGGGATTTGTATTAAGGGGATATTGTCACTCCTTGAGGAGAGACCGCTATATAGGTGTGTGGAGATTCATTAAGCCTTTAGCACTCCACTTCGCAAGGGACCATGGGAAGAATATGCAAATCTGTCTTCCATGATGTAATTAGGAAGTCAGCTGCTGCCTCAGTGTTGAAAACCAATAGAGGGCGCTCACTGGAATGTGCAAGCCTGTCTTCCCTGATGTAGTTAGGAGTAACAATATCCCCTTAACCCTGTCTAAGCCTCTCACCTCTACCAGGTTATAGTCCTCTCTATATCGAGCTGACGAGATGCAAGTACATCGAAACGGCCGTCCTCGGTTGAGAGACTATACCTGGTAATAATCCCAGCATCATTGCAAAACAAAGGCCTCTTGGAAGGTCGGGCATGATGCTAAATGGAGTAAACCTTTATTGGGTTATTTCACTGAATTTCTGTCTTCCTAATTACATCAGGGAAGACAGGCTTGCACATTCCAGTGAGCGCCCTCTATTGGTTTGCAACACTGAGGCAGCAGCTGACTTCTTAATTACATCATGGAAGACAGATTTGCATATTCTTCCCTGGGATTTGTTGTGATCTCTAAGGGGAGGAAAGAGGCGGCCATCACAAAGATTGTGTCATTGTAGGGATTTATGTCATCGTCCCCATAAGAGAGATTGTAAGTATCACTGAGAGTACAAGAGTAAGGGCGAACCCCGACTGTGAGAGTAAAGGGTTCTACAGGATCAGATACACGTGTGTCTTCTCTCTACTGAGAGGACTGCAATACCAGGCACAGCCCATAGATAAGGGTGGCGCTGTTTCTGGAAGAGAGCAGTCATGAGCTTATCCTGTACAGATTCCTTCTTAATATCTCTTTATAGGGGGTCAGAGCTTTATATTGGAGACATAAACCTCCAAACCCTCCTCATGGAGATACATGGTAAACCTCTGCCTGCCGACCCCACCACAAGGGGGAGCTCAGGAGCTTACTGTATACTCTGCTATTATAGAGGTCAATGTATATACAGATTGCAGTAAGCTCCTGAGCGCACCCTAGTGGTGGCTTTATACAAACTGAATTTTAATATGTTAGAGTTCCAAATCCTCTGCATAACTATCAGATATATTGAGATAAATATGTAATAGAAGAAAAGGCCGAGACACCTTGTAAGGAAATACTGCACAAATATTAGATACACAGAGGAGTCCTTATACTGACACACAGTCACATATACAGCAGGTATAGAGAGCGCAGAGTCCAGGTACAACATCTGTATCATCCAGAATGAGGCAAGAAACATCTCAGAAAGCTGAAGATCCTGATTGTTCTGCCGCAGATCACAGATGAAAATGCTGAAGAGAAGAGTCTAGAACCTTCCTCAGAACCAGAAGAAGGAGCCCACCCAGAAGGAGGTACACGCCCAGGAGGAGGTGCATCCCAAGAGGAGGTACACGCCCAGGAGGAGGTGCACGCCCAGGAGGAGCCCCCTCAGAAGACGTAGCACGCCCAGGAGAAGGATTAACAGACTCAAGAGAAGAACCCTAAGTAGAATATGAAGGAAGCTGTCTATCTTGTATTTTTATGATGCTACCAGGCAAATGAAACGTATGATATTCTCTTAAAAGAAAAAGAAACCTAAAAAGTAAAAACAAGGATTTCCCATTTGAGTTTTGTGTCTTGTCTCAGTTTCATGATCATCATTATCAATGATTTTACTATTTATTGTTCTTTCTCCGCTCTCAGAGCCATACGAGGGGTTAATGTTTGCGGCTATATTGTTCTTCCTGAGGCCAATGATTATTCTGTACAAATTGCTGGGAGCAGAAACAAATCAGAATGGGGAGAAAATGGAGAAAATCTGCATTCCCTGTCATCATATGTAGTGTTGTAGTGAGGATGCAGGTCTTCTGGAATAAGTCCACTATGAGATGGTTACTGTTATAGATCAGAACACTTTATTCCATGCTCCATCATGGCTCCCTGTCTAACAACTCCTCCCCCTAAGCTCAGCTCCTCCTCCATGACTACCTCACTGGTGCTAGGCAGACAAAGCACAATAAGTAACATACAGAACATACAGAACTTACTTATAGCAGCATCACATGCACCGCTAAGGGAACAGGGGTGGGAGACTTTCCCTGACACTACGGTGGCTAGCTAGGCCCTGCCTGCGGGTGGTGGTCAGCTGTCCCCAAGCTAGCCTTGGCCCCGACAACTCCTGGCTCTCTAACACGAAGACCTAGCTGACAGATAGGGTGAGAGCTACAGGAGAGCGAGGGACTGGGGATACTAAGGTGGTCACCCCTACAGAAACCAAGGTGCAGCTGCAGACAACACAGGACGGGATGTGCTGGACAACAGACACGCAGCACAACACAATACACAACAAGAGAATGAGGAGAGGGACAGGGGAGAGGAAAGGGTTACACAGGACTGGGGCAAAACACTGGAACCCAAACCTCACAAATAACCAGATAGAGCCAGGCAACCAGGACTGAGGACAGGGGAGAGGAGAAGTGTGGAGGGGGAAACCAGACTCACACAAGGCAACACTCACACACAGGGCGACACTCACACACAGGGCGACACTCACACACAGGGCGACACTCACACACAGGGCGACACTCACACACAGGGCGACACTCACACACAGGGCGACACTCACACACAGGGCGACACTCACACACAGGGCGACACTCACACACAAGGCGACACTCACACACAGGGCGACACTCACACACAAGGCAACACTCACACACAGGGCGACACTCACACACAAGGCGACACTCACACCACTGCCTAGTCAGCTGTAATTCCACAAAGACTCCTCCTAACTGAGCCACAAATTCTAGGCGGTAACCACAAAAACCAGCAACTAATGGAGCCAGCCCTCCTCCTAATACAGGCCCAGAACCATCTGATAGGACGATGGTAACGACCAACACCTGAGGCTCGATCCTAAGAAACCTCAAGTGTGCCCTGAAGGCCGAAACTCAACACAACACCGACCACCTAATGGCAAGGAAACCACCAGAAGACCCCAGAGCACCGGGTCCAAACCCCACCAGAAAAACACACATTTTATAAAAGTATTCAGGTCGTGCCAGCAATGCCCTCTTTATTCAGGGGGTTTCTTTGGATCCTATGATCTATCTACTTAACTTGCCCCCCAGACACCTAGACAACAAACGTATAGACTAGAGTTGAGCGAGTACTGTTAGGATCAGCCAATCCGAACAGCACGCTCCATAGAAATGAATGGATGAACCTGCTACTTCCGCTTTGACGTCGGCCGGCCGCTTAACCCCCCACGTGCCGGCTACGTCCATTCATTTCTATACGAGCGTGCTGTTCGGATCGGCTGATCCCCACAGTACTCGCTCATCTCTAGTATAGACTGTTCCTTTATTTGTGTACTGCAGCCAAGACACTCATTGCCTTACAGTGGAAACAGACGCTCCCTCCTGCGGGGTCTGATTCGGTTGCCTGGATGAAGGATGTCCATAGCCTAGAATTTCTGTTACCCTTAACCATACAGCTGGTGCTATTAATCCCATCTGGTCACATTGAGACTCCTATTGTATCTTACATGGTTTTTGACATGACCTACTCTCCTTCCCTCCCTTCCCACTCCCTTGTCCAGTCTTCTGTTGGTTGTTATTCGTCTCACCTTGTTTTTTCCCCTTGATTATGATATATTTTGTCTAATTGCTAGGGATATGATGGGGTTAATTGCTATTAATAAGAGGCGCATGGAGTTACTGAACTGTCATGCACAGGGACAGACTTTTATCTACAATTGGTCCTGTACATGTCAATGGGCCCATACACATAGATCCTGGTTTTGCGGCTGTGTGTCCGGGACAAATTGAGCTGTAAAATAAAAGCAGGTCCTATATTTGTCCTATACATCCCCTATATATGTCCTATACCTTCCCTACATCTGTCCTATATTTGTCCTATACCTTTCCTACACCTGTCCTATATATGTCCTATACCTTCCCTACACCTGTCCTATATATGTCCTATACCTTCCCTACACCTGTCCTATATATGTCCTATACCTTCCCTACACCTGTCCTTTACCTTTCCTACACCTGTCCTATATATGTCCTATACCTTCCTACACCTGTCCTATATATGTCCTATACCTTCCCTACACCTGTCCTATATTTGTCCTATACCTTTCCTACACCTGTCCTATATATGTCCTATACCTTCCCTACACCTGTCCTATATATGTCCTATACCTTCCCTACACCTGTCCTATATATGTCCTATACCTTCCCTACACCAGTCCTATATACTGTATGTCCTATACCTTCCCTACACCTGTCCTATATATGTCCTATACCTTCCCTACACCTGTCCTATATATGTCCTGTACCTTCCCTACACCTGTCCTATATATGTCCTATACCTGTCCTATATATGTCCTATACCTTCCCTACACCTGTCCTATATATGTCCTGTACCTTCCCTACACCTGTCCTATATATGTCCTATACCTGTCCTATATATGTCCTATACCTTCCCTACACCTGTCCTATATATGTCCTATACCTTCCCTACACCTGTCCTATATATGTCCTATACCTTCCCTACACCTGTCCTATATATGTCCTATACCTGTCCTATATATGTCCTGTACCTTCCCTACACCTGTCCTATATATGTCCTATACCTGTCCTATATATGTCCTATACCTTCCCTACACCTGTCCTATATATGTCCTATACCTTTCCTACACCTGTCCGTATTTGCAGCCCTGTCAATTTATTTTTAATCTATAGGTCAGTGAAAACCATATCCGTGCCATTTGTGTGCAGGAGGCCTAAGGCTGAAGCACCACGTTGCGTTAACACAGCATTTTGGTTGCAAATTTTGCTGCGGTTTTATGAGCCAAAGTCACCGATGTCCCGTTTCACCACACCAGGAACACGTAACGGTGGATAATAATGTCACCAATCTGCCTTACTGCCCACCTTACAATTACCCAGCGTCCCTTCACATAAACTAGAACTGAAGATTGGCGTCCCTGTTCTACTCATGCGTAATCTGGATGCCCCCGATTGTGTAATGGCGCGAGGCTATGGGTCACACTACTAGGAACAAATCTCATTGCAGCCACTATTCTTACAGCTACAGGTGACAGTGTGTTACCCCCGCGCATCCCAATTATACCAAATCATTTCCCATTACAATTCACACGACTACAATTTCCCCTTAAGTTGCTTTTACAATGACCATTAATAAATCCCAAGGACAAACGCTGAGAGTAGCAGGAAGACATTTACCACACCAGGCTCCTCACATGGACAACTGTATGTGGCTGCTCAAGAGTGTCCTGTGCCCAAAACTGACATGTACTGGCCGAAAATAACAAATCATACAATGTCGTATATCGAAGTATATTCACTTGTAATCCCTCTGTCCCAAAGACACCATGTACAGTTTATACCAACACCGTATATATAGCGGCTGAAATACAAAGTAACTTCAACACAAAAGTCTCACGTATTCTCAGAATTACAGCAACAACAAGATACAAAGTTACATTTCATATCCCATACCTTATACACAGTACGAAAACCTTACCCGCGCCTGTATATACCCACTGCTACAATCACCGCAGACCAAGTCGCGGGTACCAGCTAGTCACATATAATCATAGGATCATAGGCAGCTCATCTGGAAGTATCACACATGATAGATATAGAGTCCCAGTATACAGTATCACACTTGAGGCTCGGATACACCATATGTAGACATTGTATCACAGAACAGGCGTTTATTTCTTATTTCTCAGGTATAATCACTGCAGAGCTCTGAGACATTTTCACTGTGGCAGAAAACCAAAGATACAGGGCACACAGCTGGAAGTTGAAGTTTTCATCGGTTTCCTGGAGGTGTCCTTGCTGGTCTCTGCACCTTCAGATCCTGGATTCTTCTTGGCAGGTTTTGCATCAGTGACCTAACATAATAATAATAATAATAATAATAATAATAATAATATGTTATTTCTATAGCGCCGACATATTCCGCAGCGCTGTACAATTTGTAGGGTTCAGATACAGACAGATACATAACAAAGAAAGTCATTTCACACAATGGGACTGAGGGCCCTGCTCGCAAGAGCTTACAATCTATGAGGTAGAGGGGGTGACACAAGAGGTAGCAGGGGCGGCATTGCTTATACAGGGGTCAGACACTTTTGTAATAGGGGTGACTGTCATTACACAAACATAAAACTTTATGATCCGTCACCAGTCGTGTCCTGTAACATGTGGATGGTGCCTGGACCTATGGAGTTAGCCTGAGATGGCCTCATATCATGTGGGGTAATGTGGGAGCGGGGACAGAAGAGGGTTAGATTTGGGGGATTCTAATGACGGTACGGAAGGGTTTATGTTAGACATTGTGATCGGCCTGTCTGATAAGATGCGTCTTTAGTTTGCGTTTGAAACTGTAGAAATTGGGAGTTAATCTGATTGTCCGGGGTAGAGCATTCCAGAGAAGTGGTGCAGCTCGGGAGAAGTCTTGTATACGAGCGGGGGAGGTTCTGATAATAGAGGATGGAAGTGTTAGGTCATTGAGTGAGCGGAGAAGCAGGGGATGTGTGATAGAGATGAGGGAAGAGGTGTAGGGAGGTGCGGCATTATGGAGAGCCTTGTGGGGGAGGGGGAGAACTTTATATTTTATTCTATAATGAATAGGCAGCCAATGTAATGACTGGCACAGACCGGAGGCCTCGCTGTAGTGACCGGCACAGACCGGAGGCCTCGCTGTAGTGACCGGCACAGACCGGAGGCCTCGCTGTAGTGACCGGCACAGACCGGAGGCCTCGCTGTAGTGACCGGCACAGATTGGAGGCCTCGCTGTAGTGACCGGCACAGACCCGAGGCCTCGCTGTAGTGACCGGCACAGACCGGAGGCCTCGCTGTAGCGTCTAGCCTGATAGATGAACCTGGCCGCTGCATTCAGAATAGATTGTAGAGGGGAGAGTTTAGTGAGGGGAAGACCGATTAGTAAGGAGTTACAGTAGTCAAGGCGAGAATGAGAACATAAAGGAAGATCCATTATTCTAGACCGTTGTATCCCAAACTGAGGGTCCCACAACCCCCGGGGGCTTTAAACACCTCTGGGGGGTCACAAGGCAAATAGAGAATTTTTTTCCACACTGCAGAATGGCAAACAGCATGTAATAGTAATTGTTGGTATTTTGCAGTCCCACAAAAGCAACTTTGATGATGTCATACAGGGGCGGAGCTTGAGAAAGGCAGATGTAGCAGAGCTGAGTGTGTGGAGGGAGTAGACTGCATGAACGTAGCAGAATTGTTGGTGTTGAGAAGGGCATGGGGGTAGCAGAGATGTGTATGTATAACAGGCAAAGAAGAGTAAGCAAAAAAAAAAAGCAATATATAGGTGAAATGCATAACAGAGGCTGAATATAACTGACTTTTTTTTAGTACGGTAGCGGAGGGGAATTCCGAACAACCATCTTTATGGAAAGGGGGTCTGGCTTTTAGAAAGTTTGGGCACCACTGATCTAAATAAATCCCATCTCCCCGGACACATCGCAGAAGCCGAACCAGTGTCCCTCTAAGCCCCATTATCCAAAGCACAGAAATACAGCCATATACAGCCCCAAAGTCTTACAGCAGCCGCACAGAGAGAAAGAACCCGGATAAATCCAATAATGAGAAGGAATGTTCAAGCCCAAGAAGCCGAACCAATAAGAAGAGACCCAATAATATGGCAAAATGTTACATTACTTATCCTGTATTATACTCCAGAGCTGCGCTCACTATTCTGCTGGTGTAGTCACTGTGTACATACATTACATTACTTATCCTGTATTATACTCCAGAGCTGCGCTCACAATTCTGCTGGTGCAGTCACTGTGTACATACATTACATTACTTATCCTGTATTATACTCCAGAGCTGCGCTCACTATTCTGCTGGTGCAGTCACTGTGTACATACGTTACATTACTTATCCTGTATTATACTCCAGAGCTGCGCTCACTATTCTGCTGGTGCAGTCACTGTGTACATACATTACATTACTTATCCTGTATTATACTCCAGAGCTGCGCTCACTATTCTGCTGGTACAGTCACTGTATACATACATTACATTACTTATCCTGTATTATACTCCAGAGCTGCACTCACTATTCTGCTGGTACAGTCACTGTGTACATACATTACATTACTTATCCTGTATTATACTCCAGAGCTGCGCTCACTATTCTGCTGGTGCAGTCACTGTGTACATACATTACATTACTTATCCTGTATTATACTCCAGAGCTGCGCTCACTATTCTGCTGGTGCAGTCACTGTGTACATACATTACATTACTTATCCTGTATTATACTCCAGAGCTGCGCTCACTATTCTGCTGGTGCAGTCACTGTGTACATACATTACATTACTTATCCTGTATTATACTCCAGAGCTGCACTCCCTATTCTGCTGGTACAGTCACTGTGTACATACATTACATTACTTATCCTGTATTATACTCCAGAGCTGCGCTCACTATTCTGCTGGTGCAGTCACTGTGTACATACATTACATTACTTATCCTGTATTATACCCCAGAGCTGCGCTCACTATTCTGCTGGTGCAGTCACTGTGTACATACATTACATTACTTATCCTGTATTATACTCCAGAGCTGCGCTCACTATTCTGCTGGCCATGTGTCTTGCAGAGGTGAAGCATATGGCAGAGGTGACCTGGTAGAATACTTAGTTACCGGTTCGCTGTCGGTGCGGGGTATGTGACCCCCATCAGGTGATTCCGCTGTTGCCGGACTCTCTAGGACAGGGACGGATAATGTGAGAGTCGTCTGCAGACACAGAATATAGAGGACGAGGAGATCCATCTCTCGCAGCTTCTCTGGCTCTGCTGTGTCGTCTGCTACAACTCTCATGACGTTGAATCTTGAGTCTCTTCCAGGTTGACGTTGTGTTTACATTTCGGATTTCATGGTCTGAAGAGAACACTTAAAGGATCAGTTCATGAAAACAACCTCAGACCTGCCAATGTACAGATGGTGTCTAAGGCAGGGTTCACACTAGCGTTGGTGTCCGATGCTAATGTCCACACAAGATTTTAGCCTCGGACACTTTGTTTTTTTCTCGGTATGTAAATGAGTTATTTCGCAGCACTGGGGGCGGCCCCAATGCTGCGAGAGAACTCTCTCCAGAGCTGCCTCCAATTCTTCTGCAGTGAGATCTTCACCGCATCTTCTTCCAGTGGCGACTTGTAATTTCTAGGCCTAGGGCAAGCTGACTGCGCATGCCCACAGGCCACAAAAAAATGGCCGCTTACAATACTATGTAAGTGGCCATTTTTCTTGTGGCCGTGAGCATGCGCAGTCAGCTTGCCCTAGGCCCGAGGCCTAGAAGTTACAAGCCGCCACCGGAAGAAGACGTGATGAAGACCTCACTGCAGAAGAAGATGGAGATTTTGTGTGCGTTTTTTTGAGCTAAAGCCAGGAGTGGATTGAGCAGAGGGTAGAAGTAGAAGAACTCTCTCTATATCTCCCTTTCCTCTTGTAACCAATCTTGTCTTTGGCTCAAAAAACTGAAACAAAATCTGCAACAAAAAAAATTGTGTTTCCGCAACGTGGGGCCTCAGCCTAAAATAGTTTCCTAGGTCTAAAACTGAGAGCAAGATTAAGTTTGTGATATTTGATTCCACAGTGCTGCACCTCCAATGAGGCGAGGTGAGGCAGCCGCCTCGGGCGGTGGACCAGAGGGGGGGCGGCAGCTCGGGCGATATATATATATTTTTTTACGTTATTTTCTCTGAACCATCACAGGAGAGCTGCTGCACTCCTTGCGCTGGTTCAAACATCTACGTATCAGTGTAGGCGGCGTCATCACAACGCCTACTCTGATACACAGACATCTGCCAGGAGAAGAGGATGCGGCAGCAGCGGGAGAAGCAGCAGCGAGGTCGGTAAGTATAATAACTTTTTTTTTGGTTTTATAATATGCCGCTGCCTGCTGGAGTATCTACCAGCAGGCAGCGGCCTATTTACCAACCCAGACCTGCTGACTGCCGCCCCTGCTTCCCCTTGTACTTTAGGCCGCAGCGGGCGGTAGTGAATAGGCCCGGACCAGGCCACGATCCCACTGCCACTATTATTATATTTGGGGGTCTTTTCAGACCCCGAGTATAATTATCGGAGCCCCAGAGGAGGTGAGAGAACATAATAAACCATGTTACTCACCTCTCCGGGATCAGATGTTACTCCTAGCAGGCTTAGGCCTATATGCTAATGCCCAGACGTCACGTGGTCTGGGATATTACCATATAGGCCCAAAGCCTGTGCTAGCAGTACCATATAGGCCCGAAGCCTGTGCTAGTAGTAATAGCCTGTTACTGCTAGCACAGGCTTTGGGCCTGTATGGCAACAGGCTATTACTACTAGCACAGGCTTCGGGCCTATATGGTCCTGCTCTAACAGGGTTTGGGCCTTTATGGTAATATCCCAGACCATGTGACATCTGACACATTACCATATAGGCCCGAAGCCTGCTAGGAGTAACATCGGATCCCGGAGAGGTGAGTAGCACTGATTATTATGTTCCCTCATCTCCCCTGGAGCTCCGATTATTATACTCGGGGGTCTTTCCAGACCATCGGTGTGCAACTGTGGGGCATGATAGAAGTTGCATGGTCCTCTGTGGCCCCGGCAACCTCTATTATACCCCACAGTCTATTGTGTCACTGTGGGGCATAATGTAGCCTGCAGGGGCCGCTGTGGTATATATGTATATATAGGGGTTGGGTGCGTGGAGAAGTGAGGAGTCAGGGATGTCTGTGTTTCAAACTTTACAGAGTCAAGTCACAGCTGGAAGAAGTGGTCATGGCGGTCCAAAGGGAGGAGACGGGAAATGTGGGAAGACGTCTCCTGTGAGTATTACTGCACAAAATATTACTGCATTGTATTCACTGTAATGTTACCGCTAGCACCCCCGACAAGTCCGTGTCTTTTGATCGTCCGCCTCAGGCAGCAGAGAGGCGAGGTTCACCACTTATCTTTGTCTTTGTCATCAATTTTTGTTTTTCCTTATCATTTAGAGTTCCATCATCTCTCATAAGTTCAGAGATCTGAGGACCCACAGATACCCCGTCCCGGAGAATTCCTGTAACATGTACGGGAACCCTTGGGAACTTGTCTTTGTTACAGCTTTCACAAAGTTTTTAATCAATCCCAAGTTTATATGTAGCAGAGGAAGAAAGGTGTTGGAGCGACTAAAGGATTGTGCTGAACATGGTCTCTATATCCACGGTGAAGCGACAATCGCCAATCTGCAACAAAGCCCTCCGGATTCAGTCCTTCAAAGAGGCGACTGACATTGTTACAGTCCACCATTGGTCCATCAACTGGGAAACATTGTGCTAAAGTCTTCTTCTGTTTCAGTAATAACACTTTGACATGATCATGAAGAAGATTCTTCTGTTTCAGCCTGGAAGTTCAGCTTTGTCTTTGGACAATGACAGGTCTCGGATGAGATGATCTGATTCATGTTGAGTAAAGTGTTCGGGCTGCTTGTCTGTTCCATCAGATACATAGTCATCCTGACTTGGGGTCTCCATGTCTTTGCCAGTAGCTTCTGCTCCATAGTCTTCTTATTCTACTTCACTTTCATCCAATCCAGACAACGGTGGTACAAGAACCAGCAAGGTACCATCATGTGGAAATGGCCAATCGCAGATTCACGATCAGGGGAATCAATCTTAGGTTTGCGGTGCAGTATAAGAGGTAAATGTGCAGTTCATAAGAGAAAAATGAAAACATCGGGCACTCACCACATGAAGCTTTTCAGTAAAAACAATCCAAACTTTATTTTAGACTTCCATGTAGAGAATGGGGAGGAGGCACGCCAGAAAGGAACGACGTCCTACGCTCAATCTGGTTCCTTCAGGCACGCTCGCTTCTTTTTATAGTCAGGTTCACAATTGGTTTAGACAATCAATGGTTAATTTTTTTTTTAACTTTATATAACGAACACAATTTGACTAACATTTTTATTACAAGCACACCTCCAGCACTAAAAACAAATCTCCTAGCGATAATAATGCAGATAATAAAGTCCTAAAGTTATATAAAGTTTAAAAAACAGTGAGTGACTGCTGCAATCCACTGATCATGGTGTATGTCAGTGAGGCTATTAAGAATGAACGACCTGCAAGCTTCTCTAGGCTAATACAGGTTACGAGAATGCTGTTATCTGAAAATGGCTGATAACAGAGAACAACAGCGAGCGAGCGCTGCAATCCTCTGATCATGGTGTATGTCAGTGAGGCTACGTTTGAAGGATTGGCAAGGCTGTTTTTACTAATATGGCTCAAGTGATATGATATGGAGGAAGGCAGTGGGGCTATGTCTTTTCAGACCCCCGAGTATAATAATTGGAGCCCCAGAGGAGGTCATAATAAACACTGTTACTCACCTCACCTTGAACTGGTGT
This sequence comes from Leptodactylus fuscus, assembly GCF_031893055.1. Taxonomy (NCBI): domain Eukaryota; kingdom Metazoa; phylum Chordata; class Amphibia; order Anura; family Leptodactylidae; genus Leptodactylus; species Leptodactylus fuscus. The sequence continues at coordinate 222,030,605 of NC_134268.1, read as the reverse complement.
TACTCCTAGGAGGCTTCGGGCCTGTATGGTTATGTCTCAGATGTTACATGGTCTGGGACATATTACCATACAGGCCCGAAGCCTGCTAGGAGTAACATCGGATCCTGCAGAGGAGAGTAACAGTGTTTATTATGTTCCCTCACCTCCCCTGAGGCTCCAAATATTATACTTAAGGGTTTAAAAAGACCCCCGAGTATAATAATAGTGGTAGTGGGTTTGCAGCCCTCCACGGCCTATAGCAGAAGCAGAATTGCCACAGAAGCTGCCCCAGCCAAAGGTGCTGCCTGAGGCCGCCGCCTCACCTCGCCTCATTGGACGTGCGGGCCTGGATGTAACGTAATATATAATCTCTACCTGCAGATGCAACTACAAGACATTTACATGGATTTGGGGAAAGCTTGGACTTGTCTTACATGAGATTCCACAACTTGTCTGAGGATTTGGGAGGATTGGGGGAGTCTCCGGTCTCCGCTGGCTGATCCTATAATAGTCGCTGACAGTTTCTGGTCACTGACTCTCTTAATACTTTGTGTCCATACAATCTGGGCTCAGATAGACGTTGCGGCTTTGGAGCGCGCTCAGTGCGGTGTGTACACGGACACATGGACGTCCTGCTGATCTACTTCTTGTGTCTTCAGACCTGTCTTGTGTTCTCAGCCCCAAGACATGAAGACGTCTCCGCTGCTGATAATGTGATTGAGGGTCCGGCCCATACACAACCCCAGGAGGTAGAAGACCCCCGCCGCCATGGACACCACCTGGTGAGTCTAGACTGACACTTACCTGGGACTTGTAGTGATCTCTAAGGGGAGGAAAGAGGCGGCCATCACAAAGATTGTGTCATTGTAGGGATTTATGTCATCGTCCCCATAAGAGAGATTGTAAGTATCACTGAGAGCACAAGAGTAAGGGAGAACCCCGACTGTAAGAGTAAAGGGTTGTACAGGATCAGATACACGTGTGTTTTCTCTCTACTGAGAGGACTGCAATACCAGGCACAGCCCATAGATATGGGGGGCGCTGTTTCTGGAAGAGAGCAGTCATGAGCTTATCCTGTACAGATTCCTTCTTAATATCTCTTTATAGGGGGGTCAGAGCTTTATATTGGAGACATAAACCTCCAAACCCTCCTCATGGAGATACATGGTAAACCTCTGCCTGCCGACCCCACCACATGGGGGAGCTCAGGAGCTTACTGTATACTCTGCTATTATAGAGGTCAATGTATATACAGATTGCAGTAAGCTCCTGAGCGCACCCTAGTGGTGGCTTTATACAAACTGAATTTTATCATGTTAGTTATGCAGAGGATTTGGAGCTTTGTGTCAGAGAAACCGAACTGAAAACTCTATCAGATATATTGAGATAAATATGTAATAGAAGAAAAGGCCGAGACACCTTGTAAGGAGATACTGCACAAATATTAGATACACAGAGGAGTCCTTATACTGGCACACAGTCACATATACAGCAGGTATAGAGAGCGCAGAGTCCAGGTACAACATCTGTATCATCCAGAATGAGGCAAGAAACATCTCAGAAAGCTGAAGATCCTGATTGTTCTGCCGCAGATCACAGATGAAAATGCTGAAGAGAAGAGTCCAGAACCTTCCTCAGAACCAGAAGAAGGAGCCCGCCCAGGAGAAGGAGCCCGCCCAGGAGAAGGAGCCCGACCAGGAGGAGGGACACGCCCAGGAGGAGCCCACCCAGGAGGGACACACCCAGGAACACAAAATGAAGGAAGCTGTCTAGCTTGTATTTTTATGATGCTACCAGGCAAATGAAAAGTATGATATTATCCTAAAAGAAAAGGAAACCTAAAAAGTAAAAACAAGGATTTCCCATTTGAGTTTCGTGTCTTGTCTCAGTTTCATGATCATCATTATTATTAATGTTTTTACTATTTATTGTTACCGTATATACTCGAGTATAAGCCGAATTTTTCAGCACAGTTTTTGTGCTGAAAAAGCCTCCCTCGGCTTATACTCGAGTCAGCAAAAAGAAAAAAAAAACAGCAGCAATTAAGCTTTAAAAAAAAAAAAAAATTATTATTATTATTATTGTTTATTTATATAGCACCAAGTTATAAATCCCTCCTTTCCCTAGAATAGACACAAAGGTAGAAAATGACAGTGACACACATACACATTAGGTATCCCTGTGTCTACTGAATATAGGGGATCTGCAGGGCTCCTGTTCCGTCGGGAAGGGGTTAATAGGAGCACTGCAGATACCCTATATACAGCCAGGCTGAATTCTAAGTGGGGAAAAAACCCAGACCTCAAGCTCAGGGAGGGGCAGACAGACAACCAAAATACCCCCTCCCCTTCCCCAGCATCTACTGCACCCAAAAACTCCCACCATTTTAATTTTTGAAATTTTCCAGTTGCTGCTGCATTTCTGTCATGACCTTATTATTTGTATATGTTGGTGTGTGTGTCTCAGGTTGGGGATTTGATCCGGGTTCCTGGGGGTTTCTTTTCACTGGACCATCGGTTTGGGTATTTGGTGTCAGTCCTCTGAGCATACTTGAGGTTTCAGGAATCGAACCTCAGGTGTTAATTATTTGCCATCATCCTATGGGAGGATTCTGGGGCCTTTATAAGGAAGAGGGCAGCTCCACTAATTGCTGTTTTTTTTGTGGTCCCAACCTAAAATTTGTGGCCCTGGGAGGAGGAGAGGTTTGCTTGTGCTGCAACTGTCTAGGAAGGAGTTTGTGTGTTGTTTGTGTGTGAGTTTGGTTCCCCCTCCATACTTCTCCTCTCCCCTGTCCTTCTGTTCTGTTTTCCTGGCACTATCTGGTTATTTGTGAGGTTTGGGTTCCAGTGTTTTGCCCCGGTCCTGTGTAACCCTTTCCTCTCCCCTGTCCCTCTCCTCATTCTCTTGTTGTGTATTGTGTTGTGCTGCGTGTCTGTTGTCCAGCACATCCCGTCCTGTGTTGTCTGCAGCTGCACCTTGGTTTCTGTAGGGGTGACCACCTTAGTATCCCCAGTCCCTCGCTCTCCTGTAGCTCTCACCCTATCTGTCTGTTAGGTCTTCGTGTTAGAGAGCCAGGAGTCATCGGGGCCAAGGCTAGCTTGGGGGCAGCCGACCACCACACGTAGGCAGGGCCTAGCTAGCCGCCGTAGTGCCAGGGATAGTCTCCTTCCCCTGTTCCCTTAGCGGTGCAATCTGCAGTCTGGACTCAGACACCAACGTGACAATTTCCCCCCCTCGGCTTATACTCGAGTCAATAAGTTTTCCCAGTTTTTTGTGGTAAAATTAGGGGCGACGGCTTATATTCGGGTTGGTTTATACTCGAGTGTATATATTTCTCCGCTCTCAGAGCCATACGAGGGGTTAATGTTTGCGGAATAAATTGTTCTTCCTGAGGCCAATGATTATTCTGTACAATGTGCTGGGAGCAGAAACAGATCAGAATGGGGAGAAAATGGAGAAAAACTGCATATGTGTGACATTCTTATGAGATTCCTTTTATGGCGTTCACTATGCAGCCAAAATGTGTCCTCCCTGTATTCTATGTGTCCCCCCCTGTATTCTATGTGTCCCCCCTGTATTCTATGTGCCCCCCCTGTATTCTATCACCACCAGCCTGAACCGTTACCGATACAAGGCAGGATGGATCCATGCTTTCATGTTGTTGACGCCAAATTCTGACCCTACCATCCGAATGTCGCAGCAGAAATCGAGACTCATCAGACCAGGCAACGTTTTTCCAATCTTCAATTGTCCAATTTCGATGAGCTTGTGCAAATTGTAGCCTCAGTTTCCTGTTCTTAGCTGAAAGGAGTGGCACCCGGTGTGGTCTTCTGCTGCTGTAGCCCATCTGTAGCCTCAAAGTTGGACGTACTGTGCGGCGTTCAGAGATGCTCTTCTGGCTACCTTGGTTGTGTCTACATGCCTAAATGCACTGAGTTGCCGCCATGTGATTGGCTGATTAGAAATTAAGTGTTAACGAGCAGTTGGACAGGTGTACCTAATAAAGTGGCCGGTGAGGGTATGTGTCCCCCTGTATTCTATGTGTCCCCCCTGTATTCTATGTGTCCCCCTGTATTCTATGTGTCCTCCTGTATTCTATGTGTCCTCCTGTATTCTATGTGTCCCCCTGTATTCTATGTGTCCCCCTGTATTCTATGTGTCCCTCCTGTATTCTATGTGTCCTCCTGTATTCTATGTGTCCCCCTGTATTCTATGTGTCCCTCCTGTATTCTATGTGTCCCTCCTGTATTCTATGTGTCCCCCTGTATTCTATGTGTCCCCCTGTATTCTATGTGTCCCTCCTGTATTCTATGTGTCCTCCTGTATTTTATGTGTCCCCCCTGTATTCTATGTGTCCCCCTGTATTCTATGTGTCCCCCTGTATTCTATGTGTCCCTCCTGTATTCTATGTGTCCCCCTGTATTCTATGTGTCCCCCTGTATTCTATGTGTCCCTCCTGTATTCTATGTGTCCCCCTGTATTCTATGTGTCCCCCTGTATTCTATGTGTCCCTCCTGTATTCTATGTGTCCCCCTGTATTCTATGTGTCCCCCTGTATTCTATGTGTCCCTCCTGTATTCTATGTGTCCCCCTGTATTCTATGTGTCCCCCTGTATTCTATGTGTCCCCCTGTATTCTATGTGTCCCCCTGTATTCTATGTGTCCCCCTGTATTCTATGTGTCCCCCTGTATTCTATGTGTCCCCCTGTATTCTATGTGTCCCCCTGTATTCTATGTGTCCCCTGTATTCTATGTGTCCCTCCTGTATTCTATGTCCTCCTGTATTCTATGTGTCCTCCTGTATTCTATGTGTCCCTCCTGTATTCTATGTGTCCCCCCTGTATTCTATGTGTCCCCCCTGTATTCTATGTGTCCCCCCTGTATTCTATGTGTCCCCCCTGTATTCTATGTGTCCCCCCTGTATTCTATGTGTCCCCCCTGTATTCTATGTGTCCCCCCTGTATTCTATGTGTCCCCCCTGTATTCTATGTGTCCCCCCTGTATTCTATGTGTCCCCCCTGTATTCTATGTGTCCCCCCTGTATTCTATGTGTCCCCCTGTATTCTATGTGTCCCCCTGTATTCTATGTGTCCCCCTGTATTCTATGTGTCCCCCTGTATTCTATGTGTGTCCCCCTGTATTCTATGTGTCCCCCTGTATTCTATGTGTCCCCCTGTATTCTATGTGTCCCCCTGTATTCTATGTGTGTCCCCCTGTATTCTATGTGTCCTCCCTGTATTCTATGTGTCCCCCCTGTATTCTATGTGTCCCCCCTGTATTCTATGTGTCCTCCTGTATTCTATGTGTCCTCCTGTATTCTATGTGTCCTCCTGTATTCTATGTGTCCCCCTGTATTCTATGTGTCCTCCCTGTATTCTATGTGTCCCCCCTGTATTCTATGTGTCCCCTGTATTCTATGTGTCCCCCCTGTATTCTATGTGTCCCCCTGTATTCTATGTGTCCCCCCTGTATTCTATGTGTCCTCCTGTATTCTATGTGTCCTCCTGTATTCTATGTGTCCCCCTGTATTCTATGTGTCCTCCTGTATTCTATGTGTCCCCCCTGTATTCTATGTGTCCTCCTGTATTCTATGTGTCCTCCTGTATTCTATGTGTCCTCCTGTATTCTATGTGTCCTCCTGTATTCTATGTGTCCTCCTGTATTCTATGTGTCCCCCTGTATTCTATGTGTCCCCCCTGTATTCTATGTGTCCCCCCTGTATTCTATGTGTCCCCCCTGTATTCTATGTGTCCCCCTGTATTCTATGTGTCCCCCTGTATTCTATGTGTCCCCCTGTATTCTATGTGTCCCCCTGTATTCTATGTGTCCCCCCTGTATTCTATGTGTCCCCCTGTATTCTATGTGTCCCCCTGTATTCTATGTGTCCCCCTGTATTCTATGTGTCCCCCTGTATTCTATGTGTCCCCCTGTATTCTGTGTGTCCCCCTGTATTCTGTGTGTCCCCCTGTATTCTGTGTGTCCCCCTGTATTCTGTGTGTCCCCCTGTATTCTGTGTGTCCCCCTGTATTCTGTGTGTCCCCCTGTATTCTGTGTGTCCCCCCTGTATTCTGTGTGTCCCCCCTGTATTCTGTGTGTCCCCCCTGTATTCTGTGTGTCCCCCCTGTATTCTGTGTGTCCCCCCTGTATTCTGTGTGTCCCCCCTGTATTCTGTGTGTCCCCCCTGTATTCTGTGTGTCCCCCCTGTATTCTGTGTGTCCCCCCTGTATTCTGTGTGTCCCCCCTGTATTCTGTGTGTCCCCCCTGTATTCTGTGTGCCCCCCCTGTATTCTGTGTGCCCCCCCTGTATTCTGTGTGCCCCCCCTGTATTCTGTGTGCCCCCCCTGTATTCTGTGTGCCCCCCCTGTATTCTGTGTGCCCCCCCTGTATTCTGTGTGCCCCCCCTGTATTCTGTGTGCCCCCCCTGTATTCTGTGTGCCCCCCCTGTATTCTGTGTGCCCCCCCCCCCTTGTATTCTGTGTGTCCCCCTGTATTCTGTGTGCCCCCCCCCTTGTATTCTGTGTGTCCCCCTGTATTCTGTGTGCCCCCCCCCTTGTATTCTGTGTGCCCCCCCCCTTGTATTCTGTGTGTCCCCCCCCCCCTTGTATTGTGTGTCCCCCCCCCCCTTGTATTCTGTGTGTCCCCCCCCCCTTGTATTCTGTGTTTCTCCCCCCCTTGTATTCTGTGTGTCCCCCCCCCCTTGTATTCTGTGTGTCCCCCCCCCCCCTTGTATTCTGTGTGTCCGTATAATTCTGCAGATTCCCCATTTATACAGTTTTATTTACATTTTAACCCCTTAACAAAAATCTAAAACTTTGCAAAAAATATTTGTTTGGTTTTTTTTAACTCTCCATATTCTGACACCATCACGATTTTTTATCTCTATATATGGGGTGTATCGGGCGTCTTCTTTGCGGGGCCACTTTCTAGTTTTATTCTTTTGGGGAATGTTTTTGACTTTGATCACTTTTCTTTATTCAAATTTATATGAAAGATGAAACATTGGATTGACGCTTCTCATTTACGGCGTTCACCGTACGGGGAAAATATTTGTCTAGATTTGTAGAGCGGGCGATTTCAGTCACAGGGCGACCTAACGTGTAGGTGACAGTCGTTCTTATATCTGTGTTCTAGGAGACGGCGGCCGGAGCTGAAGTTTTAGTTTGTTTTTTTTTGTATTTTATATATTTTATAACTTATTTTTATTATTTTATTTGCCCCCGAGGAGGCCTGAGCCTGCAATACAGCTACGATCTGCGCCGTCCTCCGGGGTCACATTGTGGTTACATTTAGGAGTAATATGGTCGGGTTTCATGGTCTGAAGATAGTTAAAGGATCAGTTCATGAAAACAACCTCAGACCTGCCAATGTACAGATGTGTCTTATATTACAGTACAGCTAGTCATCTATTACTGACAACCAGCTGTATATATCATGTCTGAGAGGTAGTCACAGCCCCGCCCCCTGTTACTGACAACCAGCTGTATATATCATGTCTGAGAGGTAGTCACAGCCCCGCCCCCTGTTACTGACAACCAGCTGTATATATCATGTCTGAGAGGTTGTCACAGCCCCGCCCCCTGTTACTGACAACCAGCCTGTATATATCATGTCTGAGAGGTAGTCACAGCCCCGCCCCCTGTTACTGACAACCAGCCTGTATATATCATGTCTGAGAGGTTGTCACAGCCCCGCCCCCTGTTACTGACAACCAGCCTGTATATATCATGTCTGAGAGGTTGTCACAGCCCCGCCCCCTGTTACTGACAACCAGCTGTATATATCATGTCTGAGAGGTAGTCACAGCCCCGCCCCCTGTTACTGACAACCAGCCTGTATATATCATGTCTGAGAGGTTGTCACAGCCCCGCCCCCTGTTACTGACAACCAGCCTGTATATATCATGTCTGAGAGGTAGTCACAGCCCCGCCCCCTGTTACTGACAACCAGCCTGTATATATCATGTCTGAGAGGTAGTCACAGCCCCGCCCCCTCTTACTGACAACCAGCCTGTATATATCATGTCTGAGAGGTAGTCACAGCCCCGCCCCCTGTTACTGACAACCAGCTGTATATATCATGTCTGAGAGGTAGTCACAGCCCCGCCCCCTGTTACTGACAACCAGCTGTATATATCATGTCTGAGAGGTAGTCACAGCCCCGCCCCCTGTTACTGACAACCAGCTGTATATATCATGTCTGAGAGGTAGTCACAGCCCCGCCCCCTGTTACTGACAACCAGCCTGTATATATCATGTCTGAGAGGTAGTCACAGCCCCGCCCCCTGTTACTGACATCACTGATATACTGACATGTGCTCCGTCCCCTTATAGTACAGTATAGCGGTACAAAGGAAGTTTATAGAGAGCGGCCCCGTAGACAGTCGTCTGTATAGAGAGCGGCCCCGTAGACAGTCGTCTGTATAGAGAGCGGCCCCGTAGACAGTCGTCTGTATAGAGAGCGGCCCCGTAGACAGTCGTCTGTATAGAGAGCGGCCCCGTAGACAGTCGTCTGTATAGAGAGCGGCCCCGTAGACAGTCCGTATATTTAGTTCCTTCCATGACTACACCAGAGATCTCTGACATAGAGGAATAATCTGATGTAATGTTGGAGGGATTTCCATTTATACAGACAGGCAGTACCTGCTATCATGGACAGATGTCGGCTCCTCCGGACAGACAGTCAGACATTGCACCAGATCAGGACATAGATATTTTATTTCAATGGTGTAACAAGTTTTTCCAGTGACTTCTGAACGCTGCAGAAATGATGGCGACGTGAAATCAAGACTGCGGCAGCCAAGGAACGATACAGAAGAGACAGCTGCCGATGACCGGGCGTGGGGTGGGGGCGGCCGACATCTTATCCTGCCTGACAAGATGTAAGACTTTCCTCGCAGCCTCGTACCAAGCCAGCTGAGGGAAGGAGGAGGGAGATGAGGGGGAAGCCATTAATAATAATAATAATTAATAATAATAATAAGATACTATTAGTCATTAATAATTATTATTAGCATTAGTAGTCTTAGTATTATTATTAAGAAAAAAAGTTACTTAGTATCTAATTATTATTACTGTCACTCAGAATGATTCTAATTAGATACAATCCATAATAATAATAACAATAATAATAAAATACTAGATAGATAGCATTAAGAATGAGAGAAACTAATAATAATAACAAATGGATAATATTTCTCATAGTAATAATAATTAGATACAAATAATAATAATATAAGGACATTCATTACCAGGTTTCTTTCTTCCATTATTACATCTTCTTCTCCCTCCTGGGGTTGTGTCTGGGCCAGACCCTCAGACACATTATCAGCAGAGGAGACGTCTTCATGTCTTGGGGCTGAGAACACAAGACAAGTCTGAAGACACAAGAAGTAGATCAGCAGGACGTCCATGTGTCCGTGTACACACCGCACTGAGCGCGCTCCAGAGCCGCAACGTCTGAGCCCAGATTGTATGGACACAAAGTATTAAGAGAGTCAGTGACCAGAAACTGTCAGCGACTATTATAGGATCAGCCAGCGGAGACCGGAGACTCCCCCAGAGAAGGAAAACCTGAAGCTTATGTTTTCTGTTGTGATGAGAGATCAGGCTGCAGAAGTCGGGGATTAGCTCTGCTACATCTGTACATACAGTACAATCCTATAATAATGGCTGATAACAGAGAACAAGAGCGGGGAAGTGTATACTGGTCATGTGACTGCTGTCCTCTGATAAAGGCTGATAACAGAGAACAACAGTGAGCGAGTGCTGCAATGCTCTGATCATGGTGTATGTCAGTGAGGCTATACAGATAAAAGACGTGTAAGCATCTCTAGGCTAATACAGGATAGGAGAGTTCTGTTCTCTGATAATGGCTGATAACAGAGAACAACAGTGAGTGCTGCAATCCTCTGATCATGGTGTATGTCAGTGAGGCTAAATATGAAGGGTGTGCGAGCTTGTATTGTCTCATGTGATAAGATCTGGAGGAAGGTCCTTGATGTGGACAGCACTGGTGCTATGGCGAGGTTCACACTAGTGATGGAACTATTTGGGGTCTTCTCATTTTTCCGCCTTTTTTGGGCAGACTCCCGGCGGACCCCATTAGGTTTCTGTTCTTCAGATCCCTAAGCTGGAAAGCTTGGACACGTCTTACATGAGATTCCACAACTTGTCTGAGGATTTGGGAGGATTGGGGGAGTCTCCGGTCTCCGCTGGCTGATCCTATAATAGTCGCTGACAGTTTCTGGTCACTGACTCTCTTAATACTTTGTGTCCATACAATCTGGGCTCAGATAGACGTTGCGGCTCTGGAGCGCGCTCAGTGCGGTGTGTACACGGACACATGGACGTCCTGCTGATCTACTTCTTGTGTCTTCAGACCTGTCTTGTGTTCTCAGCCCCAAGACATGAAGACGTCTCCGCTGCTGATAATGTGATTGAGGGTCCGGCCCATACACAACCCCAGGAGGGAGAAGACCCCCACCGCCATGGACACCGCCTGGTGAGTCTAGACTGACACTTACCTGGGACTTGTAGTGATCTCTAAGGGGAGGAAAGAGGCGGCCATCACAAAGATTGTGTCATTGTAGGGATTTATGTCATCGTCCCCATAAGAGAGATTGTAAGTATCACTGAGAGCACAAGAGTAAGAGAGAACCCCGACTGTGAGAGTAAAGGGTTCTACAGGATCAGATACACTTGGGTCTTCTCTCTACTGAGAGGACTGCAATACCAGGCACAGCCCATAGATAAGGGTGGCGCTGTTTCTGGAAGAGAGCAGTCATGAGCTTATCCTGTACAGATTCCTTCTTAATATCTCTTTATAGGGGTGTCAGAGCTTTATATTGGAGACATAAACCTCCAACCCCTCCTCATGGAGATACATGGTAAACCTCTGCCTGCCGACCCCACCACTAGGGGGAGCTCATGAGCTTACTGTATACTCTGCTATTATAGAGGTCAATGTATATACAGATTGCAGTAAGCTCCTGAGCGCACCCTAGTGGTGGCTTTATACAAACTTAATTTTATCATGTTTATGCAGAGGATTTGGAGCTTTGTGTCAGAGAAACCGAACTCCAAACTCTCAGATATATTGAGATAAATTTGCAAAATGGTGGAAGAAAAGGCCGAGACACCTTGTAAGGAGATACTGCACAAATATTAGATACACAGAGGAGTCCTTATACTGACACACAGTCACATATACAGCAGGTATAGAGAGCGCAGAGTCCAGGTACAACATCTGTATCATCCAGAATGAGGCAAGAAACATCTCAGAAAGCTGAAGATCCTGATTGTTCTGCCACAGATAACAGATGAAAATGCTGAAGAGAAGAGTCCAGAACCTTCCTCAGAACCAGGAGAAGGGACACGCCAAGGAGAAGGAGCCCGACCAGGAGAAGGGACATGCCCAGAAGAAGCACGCCCAGGAGAAGTACACCCAGGAGAAGCACACCCAGGAGGAACACGCCCAAGAGGAACACGCCCAGGAGGAGCACCATCAGGAGAAGCACGCCCAGGAGGAGCACCATCAGGTGAAGCACACTCAGGAAGAACACCCCCAGGAGGAGTACACTCAGAAGCTCACGCAGGAGAAACTCACTCAGGACAATGCCCACCAGACATACATCCAGGAGAAGTACACTCAGGAGAAGATCACCCAGGAGAAGTACACTCAGGAGGAGCACACTCAGGAGAATGCCCAGCAGAAGCTCACTCAGGAGAAGCACACCCAGGAAGAGCACACCCAGGAGAAGTGCACCCAGGAGAAATACACTCAGGAGAAGCACACTCAGGAAGAGCACACCCAGGAGAAGTGCACCCAGTAGAAGTACACTCAGGAGAAGCTCACCCAGGAGGATCACACTCAGGAGAAGCTCACCCAGGAGGATCACACTCAGGAGAAGCTCACCCAGGAGGATCACACTCAGGAGAAGCTCACCCAGGAGGATCACACTCAGGAGAAGCACTCTCAGGAGAAGCACACCCAGGAGAACCACATTCAGGAACAGCACACTCAGGAGAAGCACACTCAGAAGAAGCACAATCAGGAGAAGTACACCCAGGAGGAGCACTCTCAGGAGTAGCACACCCAGGAGAAGTACACTCAGAAGAAGCTCACCCAGGAGTAGCACACCCAGGAGGAGCACTCTCAGGAGGAGCACACCTAGTAGGGTCACTCTCAGGAAGTTGTCTATCTTGTTTATTTGAGATGTTACCAGGCAAATGAAATGTGTGATATTATCCAAGAACGCATAAACAAGCATATTACATTTGAGTTTCTTGTATTGTCTCAGTTTCATGATGATGATGGATTATTATTATTATTATTTTCTTTTTTTATTTGCTTATAATTCGATATTCACTGAAAACCAAAACTAAAAAAGAAAATCATCAGAACTGGCCGAGCATAAGAAATATGTAATAAGCTCACCACATCTCACCTGGTATCTCCTCCTCTACAAGTATTTGTCACGGGGCTAATTCTGCCCCTCTGCAGTGATTGGTGGCACTCCGGCCGCTCAGATCCTCCCTTATAGGAACAGGGTAGAGGAGCTGTGCGGAGAGCCCTCTATCTGTTATAAGGGGCACTGCAGCTCCAGACAGACTCCTCCCCCCAGTGGTCACGCAGGTGCCAGGAGTGGACAGGGGGTCACATATATAATGTACTGATCATCCACTTTGTATCCTAGAGGACCAAAGTAGTCACAGCCCCGCCCCCATCCCTCATATCACCCAATACTATTATAGCTACTTCTTAAAGTGTTGGCTTCTTAGCTGTATCTAAGCTCTGCTTGCTCACTCGGAGCGCTGTATCTACATATACAAACTTGAGATGAAGAGAGATGGTGGAATAATAGTATAGTAGTAATAACTAAGACCCAGAGGAAAAACCACAATAAAGGGGATGGGCCACAATAAAGGGGAGGGGACAAAATAAAGGGAGGAGCCACAATCAGGGGAACGATTAGAAATTGATTATAGAAAAGGCAACACAACGGCAAGATGAAGAACATATTCCTAAATGGAAAAGATTTAACAAGATTCCTATGACAAAAGCTGATCTGCGCTGTGAATTGTGTAAATGTGGGCGGAGCAGGTTGGTTGGACGGGGCAGGGCGGAGCAAGCTGGTGGGGCGGAGCAGGGTGGTGGGGCGGAGCAGGCTGGAGGGGTGGAGCAGGCTGGAGGGGCGGAGCAAGCTGGTGGGGCGGAGCAGGCTGGAGGGGCGGAGCAGGGTGGTGGGGCGGAGCAGGCTGGAGGGGTGGAGCAAGCTGGTGGGGCGGAGCAGGCTGGAGGGGCGGAGCAGGGTGGTGGGGTAGAGCAGGCTGGAGGGACGGAGCAGGGTGGTGGGGTAGAGCAGGCCGGAGGGGCGGAGCAGGCCGGAGGGGCGGAGCAGGCTGGTGAGGCGGAGCAGGCTGGAGGGGCGGAGCAGGGTGATGGGGAAGAGCAGGATGGAGGGGCGGAGCAGGGTGGTGGGGCGGAGAAGGCTGGAGGGGTGGAGCAGGCTGGAGGGGCGGAGTAGGCTGGTGGGGTGGAGCAGGTTGGTGGGGCGGAGCAGCCTGGAGGGGCAGGATCAACTCAGCCGAAAATATTATTTACAGCTAAATTGCTGTGAGTTATAATGTAAGAGCTCCTGAGTGCTGGAGATCTCCATGAGCCGGAGGTCCTGTGTCTGTCCGGGCTTTCCTACGACTGACATGTGAAACACCAGTCTTTACGTCCGGGACGCTGTATAAGCGGCCCGGAGTTTGACTGAGCGCGGTTCGCGCATGCGCCCCTCTCCCCCTGCCTCCCGCTGCCCCTCCCGGCGTTCTAACGCTCGCCGCGATGACGCGGCGGGCGGGGGGGCGGGGCCACGCTCCGTCCCCTTTATATTCTTCGGCGCTGGGCGGGGACTTCCTTTCGGATCCCCGCCAGCGTCGAAGAAAGAAGAGTTGCCCTCCCACCCTCCCCTTTTGTTTTTGCACTTTCTTGGGTTTTGTTTGTGTTTTTTCTTTTCGGGTTTTTTGAGTTTGTTTTCCATTTGTTGATTTTCTCGCTTTGTAAGCTGTTTGGTTTTGTTTGTAATTTGTTTGTTTTTGGTTATTTATTTATTTATTTCTTCCCGTAGGTGTCACAGCTGGCATGTTCGGCAGGACCTGGTCCCCCCTTACGTCATCTGCATATGGCGCGCCACCGCTGGATATAACAGACATGCACACCGCTATGCGGTGCCTGGGCATTCCTTGTGGCGCGCTTCCCCCTGTTACTTGGGGCAACAGGTTTCTGCTGTCATGCCTATTTTCAATAATAAAGCTGTGGCCGACCCCCACTTAACCCAAATGTTAGTCTCTGTGTTTTATTTCTAAGGGAGTAGGTTTTTGGGTTGTTAGTATGTGGGAGGGGCTTACCCCCCCCCCCCTTTCCCTTTCAGGGGGTTTTACTGTGAGCGTATGCGCTCAGTCTAATAAATCTGCCCCAATAATTTTTACACTCAGAGACAAGAATACAGCTTTGGTTTTTATTTGACACAGTTGAATGTTTGTTGGAATGGGAGAGGTGAGTAGAGGGGCAGAGGTGAGACCACAGTATACAGGATGTCTAGGGGAGGAGATCCTGCTCCACGACTCTCAATTACACTGAAGCAGCAGCAGGAAGGACAGTGAACAGGTGTAATAAGGTGAATTTCTGTGAATCCAGCACTAGGGGGCGATAAAATACTCACTACTAGCAACAGCATCTCTATGTGTCTGTATATTAATCCCTGCAGCTGCTCCCTCCTCCCCTCCCCATAGACTTCTATGGGCAGCTGTAACCTGTTCCCTCCTGAGCTGTCTGTCCGTCCTCCTGTGTTCTGTAGTAATTCTTGTTTCAGGAGTTTGCAGATTTCCTTGCCCGATGGTTCAGCGTCTCATCCATATTTTCACTTCTCACTTAAGTTTAGAATCATTTATTACTGATGATATAACAGGCTTAGATACACAGCTCAGCAGGCAATATCAGATAGGATATGCTTAGATACACAGCTTAGTATCACACATAACACGCTTTGATACAGAGGGCCAGCAGACAGTATCACACACAGTGCTTAGATACACCATATGGAGACAGAATATTACAGAACACACGTCTTATAATAGCTGGAGATTGCAGAGAAGCCATCACTAAGAATCATCATGACAGAAAATCGAAGATGCAACCGAGACAGGATCCGGACTGCACCAGAATCCCAGAGGTGTCCAAGTTGGTCTTTGTGCTTCCAGATTCTGGATTCTCCTGGAGAGTTTCTGCATCGGTTACCTGACATAAAGGAAGATCCAATGAATCGCTGCTCCAAATGCACATCACAAAAACAGAACCAGCCGGATCCAGAATTACATCCAATTTTATGCTCCAGAGCTGCACTCACTATTCTGCTGGTGCAGTCACTGTGTACATACATTACATTACTTATCCTGTATTATACCCCAGAGCTGCGCTCACTATTCTGCTGGTGCAGTCACTGTGTAAATACATTACATTACTTATAATGTATTATACTCCAGAGCTGCGCTCACTATTCTGCTGATACAGTCACTGTGTACATACATTACATTACACTTATCCTGTATTATACTCCAGAGCTGCGCTCACTATTCTGCTGGTGCAGTCAAAGTGTACATACATTACATTACTTATCCTGTATTATACTCCAGAGCTGCGCTCACTATTCTGCTGGTAGAGTCACTGTGTACATACATTACATTACTTATCCTGTATTATACTCCAGAGCTGCGCTCACTATTCTGCTGGTGCAGTCACTGTGTACATACATTACATTACTTATCCTGTATTATACTCCAGAGCTGCGCTCACTATTCTGCTGGTGCAGTCACTGTGTACATACATTACATTACTTATCCTGTATTATACTCCAGAGCTGCGCTCACTATTCTGCTGGTGCAGTCACTGTGTACATACATTACATTACTTATCCTGTATTATACTCCAGAGCTGCGCTCACTATTCTGCTGGTGCAGTCACTGTGTACATACGTTACATTACTTATCCTGTATTATACTCCAGAGCTGCGCTCACTATTCTTCTGGTGCAGTCACTGTGTACATACATTACATTACTGATCCTGTATTATACTCCAGAGCTGCGCTCACTATTCTGCTGGTGCAGTCACTGTGTACATACATTACATTACTTATCCTGTATTATACTCCAGAGCTGCGCTCACTATTCTGCTGGTGCAGTCACTGTGTACATACGTTACATTACTTATCCTGTATTATACTCCAGAGCTGCGCTCACTATTCTGCTGGTGTAGTCACAGTGTACATACATTACATTACTTATCCTGAATTATACTCCAGAGCTGCGCTCACTATTCTGCTGGTGCAGTCACTGTGTACATACATTACATTACTTATCCTGTATTATACTCCAGAGCTGCGCTCACTATTCTGCTGGTGCAGTCACTGTGTACATACGTTACATTACTTATCCTGTATTATACTCCAGAGCTGCGCTCACTATTCTGCTGGTGCAGTCACAGTGTACATACATTACATTACTTATCCTGTATTATACTCCAGAGCTGCGCTCACTATCCTGCTGGTGCAGTCACTGTGTACATACATTACATTACTTATCCTGTATTATACTCCAGAGCTGCGCTCACTACTCTGCTGGTGCAGTCACTGTGTACATACATTACATTACTTATCCTGTATTATACTCCAGAGCTGCGCTCACTATTCTGCTGGTGCAGTCACTGTGTACATACATTACATTACTTATCCTGTATTATACTCCAGAGCTGCGCTCACTGTTCTGCTGGTACAATCACTGTGTAAATACATTACATTACTTATCCTGTATTATACTCCAGAGCTGCACTCACTATTCTGCTGGTACAGTCACTGTGTACATACATTACATTACTTATCCTGTATTATACTCCAGAGCTGCGCTCCCTATTCTGCTGGTACAGTCACTGTGTACATACATTACTTATCCTGTATTATACTCCAGAGCTGCGCTCACTATTCTGCTGGTGCAGTCACAGTGTACATACATTACATTACTTATCCTGTATTATACTCCAGAGCTGCGCTCACTATTCTGCTGGTGCACTCACTGTGTACATACATTACATTACTTATCCTGTATTATACTCCAGAGCTGCGCTCACTATTCTGCTGGTGCAGTCACTGTGTACATACATTACATTACTTATCCTGTATTATACTCCAGAGCTGCGCTCACTATTCTGCTGGTGTAGTCACAGTGTACATACGTTACATTACTTATCCTGTATTATACTCCAGAGCTGCGCTCACTATTCTGCTGGTGCAGTCACTGTGTACATATGTTACATTACTTATCCTGTATTATACTCCAGAGCTGCGCTCACTATTCTTCTGGTGCAGTCACTGTGTACATACATTACATTACTTATCCTGTATTATACTCCAGAGCTGCGCTCACTATCCTGCTGGTGCAGTCACTGTGTACATACATTACATTACTGATCCTGTATTATACTCCAGAGCTGCGCTCACTATTCTGCTGGTGCAGTCACTGTGTACATACATTACATTACTTATCCTGTATTATACTCCAGAGCTGCGCTCACTATTCTGCTGGTGCAGTCACTGTGTACATACATTACATTACTTATCCTGTATTATACTCCAGAGCTGCACTCACTATTCTGCTGGTGCAGTCAAAGTGTACATACATTACATTACTTATCCTGTATTATACTCCAGAGCTGCGCTCACTATTCTGCTGGTACAGTCACTGTGTACATACATTACATTACTGATCCTGTATTATACTCCAGAGCTGCGCTCACTATTCTGCTGGTGCAGTCACAGTGTACATACATTACATTACTTATCCTGTATTATACTCCAGAGCTGCGCTCACTATTCTGCTGGTGCAGTCACTGTGTACATACATTACATTACTGATCCTGTATTATACTCCAGAGCTGCGCTCACTATTCTGCTGGTGCAGTCATTGTGTACATACATTACATTACTTATCCTGTATTATACTCCAGAGCTGCGCTCACTATTCTGCTGCTACAGTCACTGTGTACATACATTACATTACTTATCCTGTATTATACTCCAGAGCCGCGCTCACTATTCTGCTGGTGCAGTCACAGTGTACATACATTACATTACTTATCCTGTATTATACTCCAGAGCTGCGCTCACTATCCTGCTGGTGCAGTCACTGTGTACATACATTACATTACTTATCCTGTATTATACTCCAGAGCCGCGCTCACTATTCTGCTGGTGCAGTCACTGTGTACATACATTACATTACTTATCCTGTATTATACTCCAGAGCCGCGCTCACTATTCTGCTGGTGCAGTCACAGTGTACATACATTACATTACTTATCCTGTATTATACTCCAGAGCTGCGCTCACTATTCTGCTGGTGCAGTCACTGTGTACATACATTACATTACTGATCCTGTATTATACTCCAGAGCTGCGCTCACTATTCTGCTGGTGCAGTCACTGTGTACATACATTACATTACTTATCCTGTATTATACTCCAGAGCTGCGCTCACTATTCTGCTGGTGCAGTCACTGTGTACATACATTACATTACTTATCCTGTATTATACTCCAGAGCTGCGCTCACTATTCTGCTGGTGCAGTCACTGTGTACATACATTACATTACTTATCCTGTATTATACTCCAGAGCTGCGCTCACTGTTCTGCTGGTACAGTCACTGTGTACATACATTACATTACTTATCCTGTATTATACTCCAGAGCTGCACTCACTATTCTGCTGGTACAGTCACTGTGTACATACATTACATTAATTATCCTGTATTATACTCCAGAGCTGCGCTCCCTATTCTGCTGGTACAGTCACTGTGTACATACATTACTTATCCTGTATTATACTCCAGAGCTGCGCTCACTATTCTGCTGGTGCAGTCACAGTGTACATACATTACATTACTTATCCTGTATTATACTCCAGAGCTGCGCTCACTATTCTGCTGGTGCAGTCACTGTGTACATACATTACATTACTTATCCTGTATTATACTCCAGAGCTGCGCTCACTATTCTGCTGGTGCAGTCACTGTGTACATACATTACATTACTTATCCTGTATTATACTCCAGAGCTGCGCTCACTATTCTGCTGGTGTAGTCACAGTGTACATACGTTACATTACTTATCCTGTATTATACTCCAGAGCTGCGCTCACTATTCTGCTGGTGCAGTCACTGTGTACATACGTTACATTACTTATCCTGTATTATACTCCAGAGCTGCGCTCACTATTCTTCTGGTGCAGTCACTGTGTACATACATTACATTACTTATCCTGTATTATACTCCAGAGCTGCGCTCACTATCCTGCTGGTGCAGTCACTGTGTACATACATTACATTACTGATCCTGTATTATACTCCAGAGCTGCGCTCACTATTCTGCTGGTGCAGTCACTGTGTACATACATTACATTACTGATCCTGTATTATACTCCAGAGCTGCGCTCACTATTCTGCTGGTGCAGTCACTGTGTACATACATTACATTACTTATCCTGTATTATACTCCAGAGCTGCGCTCACTATTCTGCTGGTGCAGTCAAAGTGTACATACATTACATTACTTATCCTGTATTATACTCCAGAGCTGCGCTCACTATTCTGCTGGTACAGTCACTGTGTACATACATTACATTACTGATCCTGTATTATACTCCAGAGCTGCGCTCACTATTCTGCTGGTGCAGTCACAGTGTACATACATTACATTAATTATCCTGTATTATACTCCAGAGCTGCGCTCACTATTCTGCTGGTGCAGTCACTGTGTACATACATTACATTACTTATCCTGTATTATACTCCAGAGCTGCGCTCACTATTCTGCTGGTACAGTCACTGTGTACATACATTACATTACTGATCCTGTATTATACTCCAGAGCTGCGCTCACTATTCTGCTGGTGCAGTCACAGTGTACATACATTACATTACTGATCCTGTATTATACTCCAGAGCTGCGCTCACTATTCTGCTGGTGCAGTCACTGTGTACATACATTACATTACTTATCCTGTATTATACTCCAGAGCTGCGCTCACTATTCTGCTGGTGCAGTCACTGTGTACATACATTACATTACTTATCCTGTATTATACTCCAGAGCCGCGCTCACTATTCTGCTGGTGCAGTCACAGTGTACATACATTACATTACTTATCCTGTATTATACTCCAGAGCTGCGCTCACTATCCTGCTGGTGCAGTCACTGTGTACATACATTACATTACTGATCCTGTATTATACTCCAGAGCTGCGCTCACTATTCTGCTGGTGCAGTCACTGTGTACATACATTACATTACTTATCCTGTATTATACTCCAGAGCTGCGCTCACTATTCTGCTGGTGCAGTCACTGTGTACATACATTACTTATCCTGTATTATACTCCAGAGCTGCGCTCACTATTCTTCTGGTGCAGTCACTGTGTACATACATTACATTACTTATCCTGTATTATACTCCAGAGCTGCGCTCACTATCCTGCTGGTGCAGTCACTGTGTACATACATTACATTACTGATCCTGTATTATACTCCAGAGCTGCGCTCACTATTCTGCTGGTGCAGTCACTGTGTACATACATTACATTACTGATCCTGTATTATACTCCAGAGCTGCGCTCACTATTCTGCTGGTGCAGTCACTGTGTACATACATTACATTACTTATCCTGTATTATACTCCAGAGCTGCGCTCACTATTCTGCTGCTGCAGTCACTGTGTACATACGTTACATTACTTATCCTGTATTATACTCCAGAGCTGCGCTCACTATTCTGCTGGTGTAGTCACAGTGTACATACATTACATTACTTATCCTGTATTATACTCCAGAGCTGCGCTCACTATTCTGCTGGTGCAGTCACTGTGTACATACGTTACATTACTTATCCTGTATTATACTCCAGAGCTGCGCTCACTATTCTGCTGGTGCAGTCACTGTGTACATACGTTACATTACTTATCCTGTATTATACTCCAGAGCTGCGCTCACTATTCTGCTGGTGCAGTCACAGTGTACATACATTACATTACTTATCCTGTATTATACTCCAGAGCTGCGCTCACTATCCTGCTGGTGCAGTCACTGTGTACATACATTACATTACTGATCCTGTATTATACTCCAGAGCTGCGCTCACTATTCTGCTGGTGCAGTCACTGTGTACATACATTACATTACTTATCCTGTATTATACTCCAGAGCTGCGCTCACTATTCTGCTGGTGCAGTCACTGTGTACATACATTACATTACTTATCCTGTATTATACTCCAGAGCTGCGCTCACTATTCTGCTGGTGCAGTCACTATGTACATACATTACATTACTTATCCTGTATTATACTCCAGAGCTGCGCTCACTATTCTGCTGGTACAGTCACTGTGTACATACATTACATTACTTATCCTGTATTATACTCCAGAGCTGCGCTCACTATTCTGCTGGTACAGTCACTGTGTACATACATTACATTACTTATCCTGTATTATACTCCAGAGCTGCACTCACTATTCTGCTGGTACAGTCACTGTGTACATACATTACATTACTTATCCTGTATTATACTCCAGAGCTGTGCTCCCTATTCTGCTGGTACAGTCACTGTGTACATACATTACTTATCCTGTATTATACTCCAGAGCTGCGCTCACTATTCTGCTGGTGCAGTCACAGTGTACATACATTACATTACTTATCCTGTATTATACTCCAGAGCTGCGCTCACTATTCTGCTGGTGTAGTCACAGTGTACATACGTTACATTACTTATCCTGTATTATACTCCAGAGCTGCGCTCACTATTCTGCTGGTGCAGTCACTGTGTACATACGTTACATTACTTATCCTGTATTATACTCCAGAGCTGCGCTCACTATTCTGCTGGTGCAGTCACTGTGTACATACATTACATTACTTATCCTGTATTATACTCCAGAGCTGCGCTCACTATCCTGCTGGTGCAGTCACTGTGTACATACATTACATTACTGATCCTGTATTATACTCCAGAGCTGCGCTCACTATTCTGCTGGTGCAGTCACTGTGTACATACGTTACATTACTGATCCTGTATTATACTCCAGAGCTGCGCTCACTATTCTGCTGGTGCAGTCACTGTGTACATACGTTACATTACTTATCCTGTATTATACTCCAGAGCTGCGCTCACTATTCTGCTGGTGCAGTCACTGTGTACATACGTTACATTACTTATCCTGTATTATACTCCAGAGCTGCGCTCACTATTCTGCTGGTGCAGTCACTGTGTACATACGTTACATTACTTATCCTGTATTATACTCCAGAGCTGCGCTCACTATTCTGCTGGTGCAGTCACAGTGTACATACATTACATTACTTATCCTGTATTATACTCCAGAGCTGCGCTCACTATCCTGCTGGTGCAGTCACTGTGTACATACATTACATTACTGATCCTGTATTATACTCCAGAGCTGCGCTCACTATTCTGCTGGTGCAGTCACTGTGTACATACATTACATTACTGATCCTGTATTATACTCCAGAGCTGCGCTCACTATTCTGCTGGTGCAGTCACTGTGTACATATATTACATTACTTATCCTGTATTATACTCCAGAGCTGCACTCACTATTCTGCTGGTACAGTCACTGTGTACATACATTACATTACTTATCCTGCATTATACTCCAGAGCTGCGCTCACTATTCTGCTGGTGCAGTCACTGTGTACATACATTACATTACTTATCCTGTATTATACTCCAGAGCTGCGCTCACTATTCTGCTGGTACAGTCACTGTGTACATACATTACATTACTTATCCTGTATTATACTCCAGAGCTGCGCTCACTATTCTGCTGGTACAGTCACTGTGTACATACATTACATTACTTATCCTGTATTATACTCCAGAGCTGCGCTCACTATTCTGCTGGTACAGTCACTGTGTACATACATTACATTACTGATCCTGTATTATACTCCAGAGCTGCGCTCACTATTCTGCTGGTGCAGTCACTGTGTACATACATTACATTACTTATCCTGTATTATACCCCAGAGCTGCGCTCACTATTCTGCTGGTGCAGTCACTGTGTACATACATTACATTACTTATCCTGTATTATACTCCAGAGCTGCGCTCACTATTCTGCTGGTGCAGTCACTGTGTACATACATTACATTACTTATCCTGTATTATACTCCAGAGCTGCGCTCACTATTCTGCTGGTGCAGTCACTGTGTACATACATTACATTACTTATCCTGTATTATACTCCAGAGCTGCGCTCACTATTCTGCTGGTGCAGTCACTGTGTACATACATTACATTACTTATCCTGTATTATACTCCAGAGCTGCGCTCACTATTCTGCTGGTGCAGTCACTGTGTACATACATTACATTACTTATCCTGTATTATACTCTAGAGCTGCGCTCACTATTCTGCTGGTGCAGTCACTGTGTACATACATTACATTACTTATCCTGTATTATACTCCAGAGCTGCGCTCACTATTCTGCTGGTGCAGTCACTGTGTACATACATTACATTACTTATCCTGTATTATACTCCAGAGCTGCGCTCACTATTCTGCTGGTACAGTCACTGTGTACATACATTACATTACTTATCCTGTATTATACTGCGCTCACTATTCTGCTGGTGCAGTCACTGTGTACATACATTACATTACTTATCCTGTATTATACCCCAGAGCTGCGCTCACTATTCTGCTGGTGCAGTCACTGTGTACATACATTACATTACTTATCCTGTATTATACTCCAGAGCTGCGCTCACTATTCTGCTGGTACAGTCACTGTGTACATACATTACATTACTTATCCTGTATTATACTGCGCTCACTATTCTGCTGGTACAGTCACTGTGTACATACATTACATTACTTATCCTGTATTATACCCCAGAGCTGCGCTCACTATTCTGCTGGTGCAGTCACTGTGTACATACATTACATTACTTATCCTGTATTATACTCTAGAGCTGCGCTCACTATTCTGCTGATACAGTCACTGTGTACATACATTACATTACTTATCCTGTATTATACCCCAGAGCTGCGCTCACTATTCTGCTGGTGCAGTCACTGTGTACATACATTACATTACTTATCCTGTATTATACTCCAGAGCTGCGCTCACTATTCTGCTGCTGCAGTCACTGTGTACATACATTACATTACTTATCCTGTATTATACTCCAGAGCTGCGCTCACTATTCTGCTGGTACAGTCACTGTGTACATACATTACATTACTTATACTATATTATACCCCAGAGCTGCGCTCACTATTCTGCTGGCCATGTGTCTTGCAGAGGTGAAGCATATGGCAGAGGTGACCTGGTAGAATACTTAGTTACCGGTTCGCTGTCGGTGCGGGGTATGTGACCCCCATCAGGTGATTCCGCTGTTGCCGGACTCTCTAGGACAGGGACGGATAATGTGAGAGTCGTCTGCAGACACAGAATATAGAGGACGAGGAGATCCATCTCTCGCAGCTTCTCCGGCTCTGCTGTGTCGTCTGCTGCAATCTCAGGACGGTGAATCTTGTGTTTCCTCCGGGGTCACGTTGTGTTTATGTTTAGGATTAATATGGTCGGGTTTCATGGTCTGAAGAGAACACTTAAAGGATCAGTTCATGAAAACAACCTCAGACCTGCCAATGTACAGATGTGTCTTATATTACAGTACAGCTATTCATCTATTACTGACAACCAGCCTGTATATATCATGTCTGAGAGGTAGTCACAGCCCCGCCCCCTGTATATAGCATGTCTGAGAGGTAGTCACAGCCCCGCCCCCTGTATATAGCATGTCTGAGAGGTAGTCACAGCCCCGCCCCCTGTTACTGACAACCAGCCTGTATATACCAAGTCTGAGAGGTAGTCACAGATCTGTTATTACGGCCGCTGTTTTGGTTCTTTCTCTGTACTGAGATGTAAATGTCACAGAAGTTTCACAATCTCTGGAGATTATTATTAATCCTGAGTATTTTCTTTCCTTAATAGCTACCGATCCACAAACAGCGACACATCAGGAGATGATATCACTGTATAGAGAGCGGCCGTATAGACACTGTATAGAGAGCGGCCCTATAGACACTGTATAGAGAGCGGCCCTATAGACACTGTATAGAGAGCGGCCCTATAGACACTGTATAGAGAGCGGCCCTATAGACACTGTATAGAGAGCGGCCCTATAGACACTGTATAGAGAGCGGCCCCATAGACACTGTATAGAGAGCGGCCCTATAGACACTGTATAGAGAGAGGCCCTATAGACACTGTATAGAGAGAAACCCTATAGACACTGTATAGAGAGCGGCCCTATAGACACTGTATAGAGAGCGGCCCTATAGACACTGTATAGAGAGCGGCCCTATAGACACTGTATAGAGAGCGGCCCCATAGACACTGTATAGAGAGCGGCCCTATAGACACTGTATAGAGAGAAACCCTATAGACACTGTATAGAGAGAGGCCCTATAGACACTGCAGAGAGAGCGGCCCTATAGACACTGTATAACTACTATAATACTACTCCTATGTATAAGAATATAACTACTATAATACTGCTCCTATGTACAAGAATATAACTACTATAATACTACTCCTATGTATAAGAATATAACTACTATAATACTGCTCCTATGTACAAGAATATAACTACTATAATACTGCTCCTATGTACAAGAATATAACTACTATAATACTGCCCCCTATGTACAAGAATATAACTACTATAATACTACTCCTATGTATAAGAATATAACTACTATAATACTACTCCTATGTACAAGAATATAACTACTATAATACTACTCCTATGTATAAGAATATAACTACTATAATACTGCCCCCTATGTACAAGCATATAACTACTATAATATTCTTGTAGGAGTAGTATTATAGTAGTTATATTCTTGTACATAGGAGTAGTATTATAGTAGTTATATTCTTGTACATAGAAGGTAGTATTATAGTAGTTATATTCTTGTACATAGGGAGTAGTATTATAGTAGTTATATTCTTGTACATAGGAGCAGTATTATAGTAGTTATATTCTTGTATATAGGAGGCAGTATTATAGTAGTTATATTCTTGTACATAGGAGTAGTATTATAGTAGTTATATTCTTGTACATAGAAGGTAGTATTATAGTAGTTATATTCTTGTACATAGGAGTAGTATTATAGTAGTTATATTCTTGTACATAGGAGCAGTATTATAGTAGTTATATTCTTGTACATAGGGGCAGTATTATAGTAGTTATATTCTTGTACATAGGAGTAGTATTATAGTAGTTATATTCTTGTACATAGGAGTAGTATTATAGTAGTTATATTCTTGTACATAGGAGTAGTGTTATAGTAGTTATATTCTTGTACATAGAAGGTAGTATTATAGTAGTTATATTCTTGTACATAGAAGGTAGTATTATAGTAGTTATATTCTTGTACATAGGAGCAGTATTATAGTAGTTATATTCTTGTACATAGGAGTAGTATTATAGTAGTTATATTCTTGTACATAGAAGGTAGTATTATAGTAGTTATATTCTTGTACATAGGAGTAGTATTATAGTAGTTATATTCTTGTACATAGAAGGTAGTATTATAGTAGTTATATTCTTGTACATAGGAGCAGTATTATAGTAGTTATATTCTTGTACATAGGAGTAGTATTATAGTAGTTATATTCTTGTACATAGGAGTAGTGTTATAGTAGTTATATTCTTGTACATAGGAGTAGTATTATAGCAGTTATATTCTTGTACATAGGAGGTAGTATTATAGTAGTTATATTCTTGTACATAGGAGCAGTATTATAGTAGTTATATTCTTGTACATAGGAGTAGTATTATAGTAGTTATATTCTTGTACATAGGAGGTAGTATTATAGTAGTTATATTCTTGTACATAGGAGCAGTATTATAGTAGTTATATTCTTGTACATAGGAGGTAGTATTATAGTAGTTATATTCCTGTACATAGGAGCAGTATTATAGTAGTTATATTCTTGTACATAGGAGGTAGTATTATAGTAGTTATATTCTTGTACATAGGAGCAGTATTAGAGTAGTTATATTCTTGTACATAGGAGGTAGTATTATAGTAGTTATATTCTTGTACATAGGAGCAGTATTATAGTAGTTATATTCTTGTACATAGGAGTAGTATTATAGTAGTTATATTCTTGTACATAGGAGTAGTATTATAGTAGTTATATTCTTGTACATAGGAGCAGTATTAGAGTAGTTATATTCTTGTATATAGGAGGTAGTATTATAGTAGTTATATTCTTGTATATAAGAGCTGTTTCTTGTTTTACCATTTACTGTATCAGTATGGAACTGAATAAGGCTATATGTTAAACATGGAATGGCGGTATTATTTCTGTTCTATATGATGGTGATATTTTGTAAAGCTATATTGATAATAATAGTCCTAATAAAATCTAACAATCATCTCGATAGTTATAGACATTTATTGTATCTCACGTTTACAGTAAGGTATATGGCAGTTTTTATCTATGAAGTGTTTCCAGTCTTCTATCTATCGATGACTTGCGTTGCGCTTCTATTTCTTTGGCAGCCACCATGACATACACTCCAGACAGCTCCTGACGTTGACCTCAGGGATTTCGTATTCTTCTGTTGGTTCAGTTGTCACTTTGGTTTCTTTCTCTTCTGTATTTTGTTCTGTAGTTTCCTCTCCGGCATCTTCATCTGGGATCTGCCGAAGGGAAAGGATATCAGAGACCTGAACTTCACATATTCTGGGACAGTCGCTAAGGCCTGGTTTACATCTCCGTTCAGTATTCAGTTTGGGGATTCTGCATAGGGACCCCCTGAATACCGAACACGTAAAAAAGTGGTGAGCAATGAAAGCACACTGACCCCATAGACTATAATGGGGTCTGTCTGTTGTCTGTGCGGTGTCCCCACAAATCATGTGGAAATACAAGTGCTATGTGCCCATTATAGTCTATGGGGTCCGTGTGCTTTCATTGCTGATATTTCTATACTGCAGTACATTGCACATGGATTCCTTATGAGATAATTCAAACTTTTCTGGTGGCCTGGGGTAGTGAAGGGGTTAATGCCTGTGTATCTGGTGGTCTGGGGTAGTGAAGGGGTGAATGCCTGCTTATCTGGTGGTCTGGGGTAGTGAAGGGGTGAATGCCTGCTTATCTGGTGGTCTGGGGTAGTGAAGGGGCGAATGCCTGCTTATCTGGTGGTCTGGGGTAGTGAAGGGGTGAATGCCTGCTTATCTGGTGGTCTGGGGTAGTGAAGGGGTGAATGCCTGCTTATCTGGTGGTCTGGGGTAGTGAAGGGGTGAATGCCTGCTTATCTGGTGGTCTGGGGTAGTGAAGGGGTGAATGCCTGCTTATCTGGTGGTCTGGGGTAGTGAAGGGGTGAATGCCTGCTTATCTGGTGGTCTGGGGTAGTGAAGGGGCGAATGCCTGCTTATCTGGTGGTCTGGGGTAGTAAAGGGGTGAATGCCTGCTTATCTGGTGGTCTGGGGTAGTGAAGGGGTGAATGCCTGCTTATCTGGTGGTCTGGGGTAGTGAAGGGGTGAATGCCTGCTTATCTGGTGGTCTGGGGTAGTGAAGGGGTGAATGCCTGCTTATCTGGTGGTCTGGGGTAGTGAAGGGGTGAATGCCTGCTTATCTGGTGGTCTGGGGTAGTGAAGGGGCGAATGCCTGCTTATCTGGTGGTCTGGGGTAGTGAAGGGGTGAATGCCTGCATATCTGGTGGTCTGGGGTAGTGAAGGGGTGAATGCCTGCTTATCTGGTGGTCTGGGGTAGTGAAGGGGCGAATGCCTGCTTATCTGGTGGTCTGGGGTAGTGAAGGGGCGAATGCCTGCTTATCTGGTGGTCTGGGATAGTGAAGGGGTTAATGCCTGCTTATCTGGTGGTCTGGGGTAGTGAAGGGGTGAATGCCTGCTTATCTGGTGGTCTGGGATAGTGAAGGGGTTAATGCCTGCTTATCTGGTGGTCTGGGGTAGTGAAGGGGCGAATGCCTGCTTATCTGGTGGTCTGGGGTAGTGAAGGGGTGAATGCCTGCTTATCTGGTGGTCTGGGGTAGTGAAGGGGCGAATGCCTGCTTATCTGGTGGTCTGGGGTAGTGAAGGGGCAAATGCCTGCTTATCTGGTGGTCTGGGGTAGTGAAGGGGTGAATGCCTGCTTATCTGGTGGTCTGGGGTAGTGAAGGGGTGAATGCCTGCTTATCTGGTGGTCTGGGGTAGTGAAGGGGCGAATGCCTGCTTATCTGGTGGTCTGGGATGGTGAAGGGGTTAATGCCTGCTTATCTGGTGGTCTGGGGTAGTGAAGAGGTGAATGCCTGCATATCTGGTGGTCTGGGGTAGTGAAGGGGTGAATGCCTGCATATCTGGTGGTCTGGGGTAGTGAAGGGGTGAATGCCTGCATATCTGGTGGTCTGGGGTAGTGAAGGGGTTAATGCCTGCATATCTGATGGTCTGGGGTAGTGAAGGGGTGAATGCCTGCTTATCTGGTGGTCTGGGGTAGTTAAGGGGTGAATGCCTGCATATCTGGTGGTCTGGGGTAGTGAAGGGGTGAATGCCTGCTTATCTGGTGGTCTGGGGTAGTGAAGGGGTGAATGCCTGCTTATCTGGTGGTCTGGGGTAGTGAAGGGGCGAATGCCTGCTTATCTGGTGGTCTGGGGTAGTGAAGGGGTGAATGCCTGCTCATCTGGTGGTCTGGGGTAGTGAAGGGGTTAATGCCTGCTCATCTGGTGGTCTGGGGTAGTGAAGGGGTTAATGCCTGCTTATCTGGTGGTCTGGGGAAGTGAAGGGGTTAATGCCTGTTTATCTGGTGTTCTGGGGTAGTGAAGGGGTTAATGCCTGCTCATCTGGTGGTCTAGTATAGCGTATAGGGGATAACACCTGCACAACTCTCTATGATCAGACATAATCAATCACTGATAAGTCAGTTATACAGGATGATCTATATATTATATCCTACAGATCGGTCATAGATACAGACCAGTGGGGTCGTACACCTAACAGCCATATACACCATCTGTTCACAGCAGCAACCAATGCAGAAACGTATACAGAAAGCAAAGCTGGAAGTAGTTGGCGCCATCCTATGCTTGGTGGCCAGACAGGGTTACTGCAGGGTAGTTGGGCCACCTCTGATCTCATGTTGATGACCTTATATAATCCCATAAGTATCAGGTCTCATCGGAAGCAGAATAATAGAATGTTACTGTACATATATGCTGTATATAGAGGCCGTATACATTATATATACAGGCTGTACATAGAAGTGGTGCCTGTATACAGTCTGTGAACGTTATATACAGCGGCTGTGCACAATACATACAGACTGCATGTAGAGAGAATGTATTATACATAGAGAGATTGTATACATAGTATATAGATTGTACATGATATCAGTTATATATATGATATATACAGCTTGTATACAGTATATAGATAGACTATACATGATATGGAGAAATAGCTACTATGGCCGTTATAAAAGGTGATGTGACCATTGTATAGTCAGGCTGCAGTACATACTGATAATGTTACCAGGTCCCGGGGGGCGCTGCTGAGTCCATCCTCACTGGGTGTCTCGGCCACAGTCTCATTTCCATCCCCGTAAAAGACGTCTTCAGCTATAGGGGAAGAAAACGCCATATACAATGGCAGAGAGAGAATATACACCAGCTGTATACCCATCTGTACCTCGTCTGTGTCCTGGCACCAGTTCTGTACAAGACGTCCAAGAGCGAAGACTCAATTATATTTGTACAAACCCAAATGTTTACATTGTATATGAAGAAAATCATCAAGTGGAAACATCTCAGCTAATAACACAGGAAGAGGCCGCAACGTGAGGAGGACAGAAACCCGCCGAATACAGGACCAGTCTCATAACCGTCACCTCTGTATATAGGGGGCAGAATTATAGTACCGTATTTTTCGGACTATAAGACGCACCCAGGTTTTAGAGGAGGAAAATAGGAAAACAAATTTTGAAGCAAAAACTGGTAAAATATTTAATATATGGGAGTTGTAGTTTTGCAACAGCTGCAAGGCCACATTGACAGGTGACCCTGCAGCTGTACGGGGACGCATAGAGTGTTTTTTTTTTTTTTTGCGGGGCCAGCTGTACTTTTTAGTTATACCATTTTGGGGAATATCTATTGCTTAGATCACCTTGTATTGAAAAAAAAACAAAAACGGTGGTTTATGATATATGGTTTTCTACTTTTATATATATATTCTAGGGACAGGAGGTGATTTAGAACTTTTATTTATTTCATATTTTTAAAGCTTTTTTTTTTTTTTTTACTATTTTATTCCCCCCCCGGGGGCTTGAGCCTGCAGTAACTTGATTGCAAGTCCCATAGACGGCAATACAACTGTATTGCCGTCTATGGGACATTCTGTCTATTAGTATTACGGCTGGTCATAGACCCAGCCGCAATACTAATACAGCAGTGACAGGCCGGGGAGCCTCATTAGGCTCCCGGCTCTCACCCGAACAGGTCGGCTCCTGCGATATCGCCGTGCAGGAGCCGGCCTGCAACTTTACAGGTATGGGGCCGGTGGGGACCGGCCCCGGGGGAGAAGAGGCCACCGATACTGACCCGGCATCCGCTGTACTAGAGAGGCGGGTGCCGGGGAGGGATAGAGGTTATAGTAGTTATATTCTTGTACATAGGAGTAGTATTATAGTAGTTATATTCTTGTACATAGGAGGCAGTATTATAGTAGTTATATTCTTGTACATAGGAGCAGTATTATAGTAGTTATATTCCTGTACATAGCAGTAGTATTATAGTAGTTATATTCTTGTACATAGGAGCAGTATTATAGTAGTTATATTCTTGTACATAGGAGTAGTATTATAGGAGTTATATTCTTGTACATAGGAGCAGTATTATAGTAGTTATATTCTACTACATAGGAGTAGTATTATAGTAGTTATATTCTTGTACATAGGAGGTAGTATTATAGTAGTTATATTCTAGTACATAGGAGTAGTATTATAGTTGTTATATTCTTATACATAGGGGCAGTATTATAGCAGTTATATTCTTGTACATAGGAGCAGTATTATAGTAGTTATATTCTACTACATAGGAGTAGTATTATAGTAGTTATATTCTTGTACATAGGAGGTAGTATTATAGTAGTTATATTCTAGTACATAGGAGTAGTATTATAGTAGTTATATTCTTGTACATAGGGGCAGTATTATAGCAGTTATATTCTTGTACATAGGAGTAGTATTATAGGAGTTATATTCTTGTACATAGGAGCAGTATTATAGTAGTTATATTCTACTACATAGGAGTAGTATTATAGTAGTTATATTCTTGTACATAGGAGGTAGTATTATAGTAGTTATATTCTAGTACATAGGAGTAGTATTATAGTTGTTATATTCTTATACATAGGGGCAGTATTATAGCAGTTATATTCTTGTACATAGGAGTAGTATTATAGTAGTTATATTCTAGTACATAGGAGTAGTATTATAGTAGTTATATTCTTGTACATAGGAGCAGTATTATAGTAGTTATATTCTTGTACATAGGAGGCAGTATTATAGTAGTTATATTCTTGTACATAGGAGCAGTATTATAGTAGTTATATTCCTGTACATAGCAGTAGTATTATAGTAGTTATATTCTTGTAGATAGGAGTAGTATTATAGTAGTTATATTCTTGTACATAGGAGCAGTATTATAGTAGTTATATTCTTGTACATAGGGGCAGTATTATAGCAGTTATATTCTTGTACATAGGAGTAGTATTATAGGAGTTATATTCTTGTACATAGGAGCAGTATTATAGTAGTTATATTCTAGTACATAGGAGTAGTATTATAGTAGTTATATTCTTGTACATAGGAGGTAGTATTATAGTTGTTATATTCTTATACATAGGGGCAGTATTATAGCAGTTATATTCTTGTACATAGGAGTAGTATTATAGTAGTTATATTCTAGTACATAGGAGTAGTATTATAGTAGTTATATTCTTGTACATAGGAGCAGTATTATAGTAGTTATATTCTTGTACATAGGAGGTAGTATTATAGTAGTTATATTCTTGTACATAGGAGCAGTATTATAGTAGTTATATTCTTGTACATAGGAGCAGTATTATAGTAGTTATATTCTTGTACATAGGAGTAGTATTATAGTAGTTATATTCTTGTACATAGGAGGTAGTATTATAGTAGTTATATTCTTGTACATAGGAGGCAGTATTATAGTAGTTATATTCTTGTACATAGGCGGTAGTATTATAGTAGTTATATTCTTGTACATAGGAGGTAGTATTATAGTAGTTATATTCTTGTACATAGGAGGTAGTATTATAGTAGTTATATTCTTGTACATAGGAGCAGTATTATAGTAGTTACATTCTTGTACATAGGAGTAGTATTATAGTAGTTATATTCTTATACATAGGAGCAGTATTATAGTAGTTATATTCTTGTACATAGGAGGCAGTATTATAGTAGTTATATTCTTGTACATAGGAGCAGTATTATAGTAGTTATATTCTTGTACATAGGAGGTAGTATTATAGTAGTTATATTCTTGTACATAGGAGGTAGTATTATAGTAGTTATATTCTTGTACATAGGAGGCAGTATTATAGTAGTTATATTCTTGTACATAGGAGGTAGTATTATAGTAGTTATATTCTTGTACATAGGAGGTAGTATTATAGTAGTTATATTCTTGTACATAGGAGGTAGTATTATAGTAGTTATATTCTTGTACATAGGAGCAGTATTATAGTAGTTATATTCTTGTACATAGGAGCAGTATTATAGTAGTTATATTCTTGTACATAGGAGGTAGTATTATAGTAGTTATATTCTTGTACATAGGAGGCAGTATTATAGTAGTTATATTCTTGTACATAGGAGGTAGTATTATAGTAGTTATATTCTTGTACATAGGAGGTAGTATTATAGTAGTTATATTCTTGTACATAGGAGGTAGTATTATAGTAGTTATATTCTTGTACATAGGAGCAGTATTATAGTAGTTATATTCTTGTACATAGGAGCAGTATTATAGTAGTTATATTCTTGTACATAGGAGTAGTATTATAGTAGTTATATTCTTGTACATAGGAGCAGTATTATAGTAGTTATATTCTTGTACATAGGAGTAGTATTATATTAGTTACATTCTTGTACATAGGAGTAGTATTATAGTAGTTATATTCTTGTACATAGGAGTAGTACAGTATTATAGTAGTTATATTCTTGTACATAGGAGTAGTATTATAGTAGTTATATTCTTGTATATAGGAGTAGTATTATAGTAGTTATATTCTTATACATAGGAGCAGTATTATAGTAGTTATATTCTTGTACATAGGCGGTAGTATTATAGTAGTTATATTCTTGTACATAGGAGCAGTATTATAGTAGTTATATTCTTGTACATAGGCATAGTATTATATTAGTTACATTCTTGTACATAGGAGTAGTATTATAGTAGTTATATTCTTGTACATAGAAGCAGTATTATAGTAGTTATATTCTTGTACATAGGAGCAGTATTATAGTAGTTATATTCTTGTACATAGGAGTAGTATTATAGGAGTTATATTCTTGTACATAGGAGCAGTATTATAGTAGTTATATTCTAGTACATAGGAGTAGTATTATAGTAGTTATATTCTTGTACATAGGAGGTAGTATTATAGTTGTTATATTCTTGTACATAGGTGCAGTATTATAGCAGTTATATTCTTGTACATAGGAGTAGTATTATAGTAGTTATATTCTAATACATAGGAGTAGTATTATAGTAGTTATATTCTTGTACATAGGAGTAGTATTATAGTAGTTATATTCTAGTACATAGGAGTAGTATTATAGTAGTTATATTCTTGTACTACAGAGTAGTTGTATAGTAGTTATATTCTTGCACATTGGAACAGTATTATAGTAGTTATATTCTTGTACATAGGAGCAGTATTATAGTAGTTATATTCTTGTACATAGGGGGCAGTATTATAGTAGTTATATTCCTGTACATAGGAGTAGTATTATAGTAGTTATATTCTTGTACATAGGAGCAGTATTATAGTAGTTATATTCTTGTACATAGGGGCAGTATTATAGCAGTTATATTCTTGTACATAGGAGTAGTATTATACGAGTTATATTCTTGTACATAGGAGCAGTATTATAGTAGTTATATTCTAGTACATAGGAGTAGTATTATAGTAGTTATATTCTTGTACTACAGAGTAGTTGTATAGTAGTTATATTCTTGCACATTGGAACAGTATTATAGTAGTTATATTCTTGTACATAGGAGCAGTATTATAGTAGTTATATTCTTGTACATAGGGGGCAGTATTATAGTAGTTATATTCCTGTACATAGGAGTAGTATTATAGTAGTTATATTCTTGTACATAGGAGCAGTATTATAGTAGTTATATTCTTGTACATAGGGGCAGTATTATAGTAGTTATATTCCTGTACATAGGAGCAGTATTATAGTAGTTATATTCTTGTACATAGGAGGTAGTATTATAGTAGTTATATTCTTGTACATAGGAGTAGTATTATAGTAATTATATTCTTGTACATAGGAGGCAGTATTATAGTAGTTATATTCTTGTACATAGGAGGTAGTATTATAGTAGTTATATTCTTGTACATAGGAGGTAGTATTATAGTAGTTATATTCTTGTACATAGGAGGTAGTATTATAGTAGTTATATTCTTGTACATAGGAGCAGTATTATAGTAGTTATATTCTTGTACATAGGAGCAGTATTATAGTAGTTATATTCTTGTACATAGGAGTAGTATTATAGTAGTTATATTCTTGTACATAGGAGCAGTATTATAGTAGTTATATTCTTGTACATAGGAGTAGTATTATATTAGTTACATTCTTGTACATAGGAGTAGTATTATAGTAGTTATATTCTTGTACATAGGAGTAGTACAGTATTATAGTAGTTATATTCTTGTACATAGGAGTAGTATTATAGTAGTTATATTCTTGTATATAGGAGTAGTATTATAGTAGTTATATTCTTATACATAGGACCAGTATTATAGTAGTTATATTCTTGTACATAGGCGGTAGTATTATAGTAGTTATATTCTTGTACATAGGAGCAGTATTATAGTAGTTATATTCTTGTACATAGGCATAGTATTATATTAGTTACATTCTTGTACATAGGAGTAGTATTATAGTAGTTATATTCTTGTACATAGAAGCAGTATTATAGTAGTTATATTCTTGTACATAGGAGCAGTATTATAGTAGTTATATTCTTGTACATAGGAGTAGTATTATAGGAGTTATATTCTTGTACATAGGAGCAGTATTATAGTAGTTATATTCTTGTACATAGGAGGTAGTATTATAGTAGTTATATTCTTGTACATAGGAGCAGTATTATAGTAGTTATATTCTTGTACATAGGAGTAGTATTATAGTAGTTATATTCTAGTACATAGGAGTAGTATTATAGTAGTTATAATCTTGTACATAGGAGCAGTATTATAACAGTTATATTCTTGTACATAGGAGTAGTATTATAGTAGTTATATTCTTGTACATAGGAGTAGTATTATAGTAGTTATATTCTTGTACATAGGAGCAGTATTATAGTAGTTATATTCTTGTACATAGGAGTAGTATTATAGTAGTTATATTCTTGTACATAGGAGTAGTACAGTATTATAGTAGTTATATTCTTGTACATAGGAGTAGTATTATAGTAGTTATATTCTTGTATATAGGAGTAGTATTATAGTAGTTATATTCTTATACATAGGAGCAGTATTATAGTAGTTATATTCTTGTACATAGGCGGTAGTATTATAGTAGTTATATTCTTGTACATAGGAGCAGTATTATAGTAGTTATATTCTTGTACATAGGCATAGTATTATATTAGTTACATTCTTGTACATAGGAGTAGTATTATAGTAGTTATATTCTTGTACATAGAAGCAGTATTATAGTAGTTATATTCTTGTACATAGGAGCAGTATTATAGTAGTTATATTCTTGTACATAGGAGTAGTATTATAGGAGTTATATTCTTGTACATAGGAGCAGTATTATAGTAGTTATATTCTAGTACATAGGAGTAGTATTATAGTAGTTATATTCTTGTACATAGGAGGTAGTATTATAGTTGTTATATTCTTGTACATAGGTGCAGTATTATAGCAGTTATATTCTTGTACATAGGAGTAGTATTATAGTAGTTATATTCTAGTACATAGGAGTAGTATTATAGTAGTTATATTCTTGTACATAGGAGTAGTATTATAGTAGTTATATTCTAGTACATAGTA
This sequence comes from Leptodactylus fuscus, assembly GCF_031893055.1. Classification (NCBI taxonomy): domain Eukaryota; kingdom Metazoa; phylum Chordata; class Amphibia; order Anura; family Leptodactylidae; genus Leptodactylus; species Leptodactylus fuscus. The sequence continues at coordinate 221,993,178 of NC_134268.1, read as the reverse complement.
GTATTATAGTAGTTATATTCTTGTACTACAGAGTAGTTGTATAGTAGTTATATTCTTGCACATTGGAACAGTATTATAGTAGTTATATTCTTGTACATAGGAGCAGTATTATAGTAGTTATATTCTTGTACATAGGGGGCAGTATTATAGTAGTTATATTCCTGTACATAGGAGTAGTATTATAGTAGTTATATTCTTGTACATAGGAGCAGTATTATAGTAGTTATATTCTTGTACATAGGGGCAGTATTATAGTAGTTATATTCCTGTACATAGGAGCATTATTATAGTAGTTATATTCTTGTACATAGGAGGTAGTATTATAGTAGTTATATTCTTGTACATAGGAGTAGTATTATAGTAATTATATTCTTGTACATAGGAGGCAGTATTATAGTAGTTATATTCTTGTACATAGGAGGTAGTATTATAGTAGTTATATTCTTGTACATAGGAGGTAGTATTATAGTAGTTATATTCTTGTACATAGGAGGTAGTATTATAGTAGTTATATTCTTGTACATAGGAGCAGTATTATAGTAGTTATATTCTTGTACATAGGAGCAGTATTATAGTAGTTATATTCTTGTACATAGGAGTAGTATTATAGTAGTTATATTCTTGTACATAGGAGCAGTATTATAGTAGTTATATTCTTGTACATAGGAGTAGTATTATATTAGTTACATTCTTGTACATAGGAGTAGTATTATAGTAGTTATATTCTTGTACATAGGAGTAGTACAGTATTATAGTAGTTATATTCTTGTACATAGGAGTAGTATTATAGTAGTTATATTCTTGTATATAGGAGTAGTATTATAGTAGTTATATTCTTATACATAGGATTAGTATTATAGTAGTTATATTCTTGTACATAGGCGGTAGTATTATAGTAGTTATATTCTTGTACATAGGAGCAGTATTATAGTAGTTATATTCTTGTACATAGGCATAGTATTATATTAGTTACATTCTTGTACATAGGAGTAGTATTATAGTAGTTATATTCTTGTACATAGAAGCAGTATTATAGTAGTTATATTCTTGTACATAGGAGCAGTATTATAGTAGTTATATTCTTGTACATAGGAGTAGTATTATAGGAGTTATATTCTTGTACATAGGAGCAGTATTATAGTAGTTATATTCTAGTACATAGGAGTAGTATTATAGTAGTTATATTCTTGTACATAGGAGGTAGTATTATAGTTGTTATATTCTTGTACATAGGTGCAGTATTATAGCAGTTATATTCTTGTACATAGGAGTAGTATTATAGTAGTTATATTCTAGTACATAGGAGTAGTATTATAGTAGTTATATTCTTGTACATAGGAGTAGTATTATAGTAGTTATATTCTAGTACATAGGAGTAGTATTATAGTAGTTATATTCTTGTACTACAGAGTAGTTGTATAGTAGTTATATTCTTGCACATTGGAACAGTATTATAGTAGTTATATTCTTGTACATAGGAGCAGTATTATAGTAGTTATATTCTTGTACATAGGGGGCAGTATTATAGTAGTTATATTCCTGTACATAGGAGTAGTATTATAGTAGTTATATTCTTGTACATAGGAGCAGTATTATAGTAGTTATATTCTTGTACATAGGGGCAGTATTATAGCAGTTATATTCTTGTACATAGGAGTAGTATTATACGAGTTATATTCTTGTACATAGGAGCAGTATTATAGTAGTTATATTCTAGTACATAGGAGTAGTATTGTGAAGGTAGACCATGTCCATTCTTATTTTTATACATGCTTTATACTGCTTAAGAAATTATATTTTTCTTTGTGCAACGTTTATACATTAAGATGGCGCCTGTATCCAGTACCACATCCAGATGCTGACGCACACGATCGTCATGTGGTTTACAAGAAAGACAGTATTATTTCCTGGGAACTCGAAAGCTAAAAGATGTTGAAATTTAAGAGCCAATGACTGATCGCCAGTGTATTCGGATACAAGACGTATATGCTTACAGCCTGCCGTTATCTTATCTTTCTTGCATTCCTGTATAAAAACTGTAACTTCCTTAATAAACCTCAGTACTGTGTGAGCAGCCAAAGCGTCCAGCATGGCCTGAGATTGAAACTGAACCACCTTGTGTCAGAGTCTCTCTTAGCAAGCGCGCACATGCATGATTGATTTGGAGCAGGTGACTGACCACTGGAAGTGACCCGTATTCTGGCGGAGGTCACTACCTCAACAGTATTATAGTAGTTATATTCTTGTACATAGGAGCAGTATTATAGTAGTTATATTCTTGTACATAGGGGCAGTATTATAGCAGTTATATTCTTGTACATAGGAGTAGTATTATAGGAGTTATATTCTTGTACATAGGAGCAGTATTATAGTAGTTATATTCTAGTACATAGGAGTAGTATTATAGTAGTTATATTCTTGTACATAGGAGGTAGTATTATAGTTGTTATATTCTTATACATAGGGGCAGTATTATAGCAGTTATATTCTTGTACATAGGAGTAGTATTATAGTAGTTATATTCTAGTACATAGGAGTAGTATTACAGTAGTTATATTCTTGTACATAGGAGCAGTATTATAGTAGTTATATTCTTGTACATAGGAGCAGTATTATAGTAGTTATATTCTTGTACATAGGAGTAGTATTATAGTAGTTATATTCTTGTACATAGGAGGTAGTATTATAGTAGTTATATTCTTGTACATAGGAGGCAGTATTATAGTAGTTATATTCTTGTACATAGGCGGTAGTATTATAGTAGTTATATTCTTGTACATAGGAGGTAGTATTATAGTAGTTATATTCTTGTACATAGGAGGTAGTATTATAGTAGTTATATTCTTGTACATAGGAGCAGTATTATAGTAGTTACATTCTTGTACATAGGAGTAGTATTATAGTAGTTATATTCTTATACATAGGAGCAGTATTATAGTAGTTATATTCTTGTACATAGGAGGCAGTATTATAGTAGTTATATTCTTGTACATAGGAGCAGTATTATAGTAGTTATATTCTTGTACATAGGAGGTAGTATTATAGTAGTTATATTCTTGTACATAGGAGGTAGTATTATAGTAGTTATATTCTTGTACATAGGAGGCAGTATTATAGTAGTTATATTCTTGTACATAGGAGGTAGTATTATAGTAGTTATATTCTTGTACATAGGAGGTAGTATTATAGTAGTTATATTCTTGTACATAGGAGGTAGTATTATAGTAGTTATATTCTTGTACATAGGAGCAGTATTATAGTAGTTATATTCTTGTACATAGGAGCAGTATTATAGTAGTTATATTCTTGTACATAGGAGTAGTATTATAGTAGTTATATTCTTGTACATAGGAGCAGTATTATAGTAGTTATATTCTTGTACATAGGAGTAGTATTATATTAGTTACATTCTTGTACATAGGAGTAGTATTATAGTAGTTATATTCTTGTACATAGGAGTAGTACAGTATTATAGTAGTTATATTCTTGTACATAGGAGTAGTATTATAGTAGTTATATTCTTGTATATAGGAGTAGTATTATAGTAGTTATATTCTTATACATAGGAGCAGTATTATAGTAGTTATATTCTTGTACATAGGCGGTAGTATTATAGTAGTTATATTCTTGTACATAGGAGCAGTATTATAGTAGTTATATTCTTGTACATAGGCATAGTATTATATTAGTTACATTCTTGTACATAGGAGTAGTATTATAGTAGTTATATTCTTGTACATAGAAGCAGTATTATAGTAGTTATATTCTTGTACATAGGAGCAGTATTATAGTAGTTATATTCTTGTACATAGGAGTAGTATTATAGGAGTTATATTCTTGTACATAGGAGCAGTATTATAGTAGTTATATTCTAGTACATAGGAGTAGTATTATAGTAGTTATATTCTTGTACATAGGAGGTAGTATTATAGTTGTTATATTCTTGTACATAGGTGCAGTATTATAGTAGTTATATTCTAGTACATAGGAGTAGTATTATAGTAGTTATATTCTTGTACTACAGAGTAGTTGTATAGTAGTTATATTCTTGCACATTGGAACAGTATTATAGTAGTTATATTCTTGTACATAGGAGCAGTATTATAGTAGTTATATTCTTGTACATAGGGGGCAGTATTATAGTAGTTATATTCCTGTACATAGGAGTAGTATTATAGTAGTTATATTCTTGTACATAGGAGCAGTATTATAGTAGTTATATTCTTGTACATAGGGGCAGTATTATAGCAGTTATATTCTTGTACATAGGAGTAGTATTATACGAGTTATATTCTTGTACATAGGAGCAGTATTATAGTAGTTATATTCTAGTACATAGGAGTAGTATTATAGTAGTTATATTCTTGTACTACAGAGTAGTTGTATAGTAGTTATATTCTTGCACATTGGAACAGTATTATAGTAGTTATATTCTTGTACATAGGAGCAGTATTATAGTAGTTATATTCTTGTACATAGGGGGCAGTATTATAGTAGTTATATTCCTGTACATAGGAGTAGTATTATAGTAGTTATATTCTTGTACATAGGAGCAGTATTATAGTAGTTATATTCTTGTACATAGGGGCAGTATTATAGTAGTTATATTCCTGTACATAGGAGCAGTATTATAGTAGTTATATTCTTGTACATAGGAGGTAGTATTATAGTAGTTATATTCTTGTACATAGGAGTAGTATTATAGTAATTATATTCTTGTACATAGGAGGCAGTATTATAGTAGTTATATTCTTGTACATAGGAGGTAGTATTATAGTAGTTATATTCTTGTACATAGGAGGTAGTATTATAGTAGTTATATTCTTGTACATAGGAGGTAGTATTATAGTAGTTATATTCTTGTACATAGGAGCAGTATTATAGTAGTTATATTCTTGTACATAGGAGCAGTATTATAGTAGTTATATTCTTGTACATAGGAGTAGTATTATAGTAGTTATATTCTTGTACATAGGAGCAGTATTATAGTAGTTATATTCTTGTACATAGGAGTAGTATTATATTAGTTACATTCTTGTACATAGGAGTAGTATTATAGTAGTTATATTCTTGTACATAGGAGTAGTACAGTATTATAGTAGTTATATTCTTGTACATAGGAGTAGTATTATAGTAGTTATATTCTTGTATATAGGAGTAGTATTATAGTAGTTATATTCTTATACATAGGAGCAGTATTATAGTAGTTATATTCTTGTACATAGGCGGTAGTATTATAGTAGTTATATTCTTGTACATAGGAGCAGTATTATAGTAGTTATATTCTTGTACATAGGCATAGTATTATATTAGTTACATTCTTGTACATAGGAGTAGTATTATAGTAGTTATATTCTTGTACATAGAAGCAGTATTATAGTAGTTATATTCTTGTACATAGGAGCAGTATTATAGTAGTTATATTCTTGTACATAGGAGTAGTATTATAGGAGTTATATTCTTGTACATAGGAGCAGTATTATAGTAGTTATATTCTAGTACATAGGAGTAGTATTATAGTAGTTATATTCTTGTACATAGGAGGTAGTATTATAGTTGTTATATTCTTGTACATAGGTGCAGTATTATAGCAGTTATATTCTTGTACATAGGAGTAGTATTATAGTAGTTATATTCTAGTACATAGGAGTAGTATTATAGTAGTTATATTCTTGTACATAGGAGTAGTATTATAGTAGTTATATTCTAGTACATAGGAGTAGTATTATAGTAGTTATATTCTTGTACTACAGAGTAGTTGTATAGTAGTTATATTCTTGCACATTGGAACAGTATTATAGTAGTTATATTCTTGTACATAGGAGCAGTATTATAGTAGTTATATTCTTGTACATAGGGGGCAGTATTATAGTAGTTATATTCCTGTACATAGGAGTAGTATTATAGTAGTTATATTCTTGTACATAGGAGCAGTATTATAGTAGTTATATTCTTGTACATAGGGGCAGTATTATAGCAGTTATATTCTTGTACATAGGAGTAGTATTATACGAGTTATATTCTTGTACATAGGAGCAGTATTATAGTAGTTATATTCTAGTACATAGGAGTAGTATTATAGTAGTTATATTCTTGTACTACAGAGTAGTTGTATAGTAGTTATATTCTTGCACATTGGAACAGTATTATAGTAGTTATATTCTTGTACATAGGAGCAGTATTATAGTAGTTATATTCTTGTACATAGGGGGCAGTATTATAGTAGTTATATTCCTGTACATAGGAGTAGTATTATAGTAGTTATATTCTTGTACATAGGAGCAGTATTATAGTAGTTATATTCTTGTACATAGGGGCAGTATTATAGTAGTTATATTCCTGTACATAGGAGCAGTATTATAGTAGTTATATTCTTGTACATAGGAGGTAGTATTATAGTAGTTATATTCTTGTACATAGGAGTAGTATTATAGTAATTATATTCTTGTACATAGGAGGCAGTATTATAGTAGTTATATTCTTGTACATAGGAGGTAGTATTATAGTAGTTATATTCTTGTACATAGGAGGTAGTATTATAGTAGTTATATTCTTGTACATAGGAGGTAGTATTATAGTAGTTATATTCTTGTACATAGGAGCAGTATTATAGTAGTTATATTCTTGTACATAGGAGCAGTATTATAGTAGTTATATTCTTGTACATAGGAGTAGTATTATAGTAGTTATATTCTTGTACATAGGAGCAGTATTATAGTAGTTATATTCTTGTACATAGGAGTAGTATTATATTAGTTACATTCTTGTACATAGGAGTAGTATTATAGTAGTTATATTCTTGTACATAGGAGTAGTACAGTATTATAGTAGTTATATTCTTGTACATAGGAGTAGTATTATAGTAGTTATATTCTTGTATATAGGAGTAGTATTATAGTAGTTATATTCTTATACATAGGACCAGTATTATAGTAGTTATATTCTTGTACATAGGCGGTAGTATTATAGTAGTTATATTCTTGTACATAGGAGCAGTATTATAGTAGTTATATTCTTGTACATAGGCATAGTATTATATTAGTTACATTCTTGTACATAGGAGTAGTATTATAGTAGTTATATTCTTGTACATAGAAGCAGTATTATAGTAGTTATATTCTTGTACATAGGAGCAGTATTATAGTAGTTATATTCTTGTACATAGGAGTAGTATTATAGGAGTTATATTCTTGTACATAGGAGCAGTATTATAGTAGTTATATTCTTGTACATAGGAGGTAGTATTATAGTTGTTATATTCTTGTACATAGGTGCAGTATTATAGCAGTTATATTCTTGTACATAGGAGTAGTATTATAGTAGTTATATTCTAGTACATAGGAGTAGTATTATAGTAGTTATATTCTTGTACATAGGAGTAGTATTATAGTAGTTATATTCTAGTACATAGGAGTAGTATTATAGTAGTTATATTCTTGTACTACAGAGTAGTTGTATAGTAGTTATATTCTTGCACATTGGAACAGTATTATAGTAGTTATATTCTTGTACATAGGAGCAGTATTATAGTAGTTATATTCTTGTACATAGGGGGCAGTATTATAGTAGTTATATTCCTGTACATAGGAGTAGTATTATAGTAGTTATATTCTTGTACATAGGAGCAGTATTATAGTAGTTATATTCTTGTACATAGGGGCAGTATTATAGCAGTTATATTCTTGTACATAGGAGTAGTATTATACGAGTTATATTCTTGTACATAGGAGCAGTATTATAGTAGTTATATTCTAGTACATAGGAGTAGTATTGTGAAGGTAGACCATGTCCATTCTTATTTTTATACATGCTTTATACTGCTTAAGAAATTATATTTTTCTTTGTGCAACGTTTATACATTAAGATGGCGCCTGTATCCAGTACCACATCCAGATGCTGACGCACACGATCGTCATGTGGTTTACAAGAAAGACAGTATTATTTCCTGGGAACTCGAAAGCTAAAAGATGTTGAAATTTAAGAGCCAATGACTGATCGCCAGTGTATTCGGATACAAGACGTATATGCTTACAGCCTGCCGTTATCTTATCTTTCTTGCATTCCTGTATAAAAACTGTAACTTCCTTAATAAACCTCAGTACTGTGTGAGCAGCCAAAGCGTCCAGCATGGCCTGAGATTGAAACTGAACCACCTTGTGTCAGAGTCTCTCTTAGCAAGCGCGCACATGCATGATTGATTTGGAGCAGGTGACTGACCACTGGAAGTGACCCGTATTCTGGCGGAGGTCACTACCTCAACAGTATTATAGTAGTTATATTCTTGTACATAGGAGGTAGCATTATAGTAGTTATATTCTAGTACATAGGAGTAGTATTATAGTAGTTATATTCTAGTACATAGGAGTAGTATTATAGTAGTTATAATCTTGTACATAGGAGCAGTATTATAACAGTTATATTCTTGTACATAGGAGTAGTATTATAGTAGTTATATTCTTGTACATAGGAGTAGTATTATAGTAGTTATATTCTTGTACATAGGAGCAGTATTATAGTAGTTATATTCTAGTACATAGGAGTAGTATTATAGTAGTTATATTCTTGTACATAGGAGCAGTATTATAGTAGTTATATTCTTGTACATAGGAGTAGTATTATAGTAGTTATATTCTAGTACATAGGAGTAGTATTATAGTAGTTATAATCTTGTACATAGGAGCAGTATTATAACAGTTATATTCTTGTACATAGGAGTAGTATTATAGTAGTTATATTCTTGTACATAGGAGTAGTATTATAGTAGTTATATTCTTGTACATAGGAGCAGTATTATAGTAGTTATATTCTTGTACATAGGAGTAGTATTATAGTAGTTATATTCTTGTACATAGGAGTAGTATTATAGTAGTTATATTCTTGTACATAGGAGCAGTATTATAGTAGTTATATTCTTGTACATAGGAGTAGTATTATAGTAGTTATATTCTTGTACATAGGAGCAGTATTATAGTAGTTATATTCTTTTACATAGGAGGTAGTATTATAACAGTTATATTCTTGTACATAGGAGTAGTATTATAGTAGTTATATTCTTGTACATAGGAGTAGTATTATAGTAGTTATATTCTTGTACATAGGAGCAGTATTATAGTAGTTATATTCTTGTACATAGGAGCAGTATTATAGTAGTTATATTCTTGTACATAGGAGTAGTATTATAGTAGTTATATTCTTGTACATAGGAGCAGTATTATAGTAGTTATATTCTTGTACATAGGAGGTAGTATTATAGTAGTTATATTCTTCTACATAGGAGGTAGTATTATAGTAGTTATATTCTTGTACATAGGAGCAGTATTATAGTAGTTATATTCTTGTACATAGGAGCAGTATTATAGTAGTTATATTCTTGTACATAGGAGTAGTATTATAGTAGTTATATTCTTGTACATAGGAGCAGTATTATAGTAGTTATATTCTTGTACATAGGAGTAGTATTATATTAGTTACATTCTTGTACATAGGAGTAGTATTATAGTAGTTATATTCTTGTACATAGGAGTAGTACAGTATTATAGTAGTTATATTCTTGTACATAGGAGTAGTATTATAGTAGTTATATTCTTGTATATAGGAGTAGTATTATAGTAGTTATATTCTTATACATAGGAGCAGTATTATAGTAGTTATATTCTTGTACATAGGAGCAGTATTATAGTAGTTATATTCTTGTACATAGGAGTAGTATTATAGTAGTTATATTCTTGTACATAGGAGGTAGTATTATAGTAGTTATATTCTTGTACATAGGAGGCAGTATTATAGTAGTTATATTCTTGTACATAGGCGGTAGTATTATAGTAGTTATATTCTTGTACATAGGAGGTAGTATTATAGTAGTTATATTCTTGTACATAGGAGGTAGTATTATAGTAGTTATATTCTTGTACATAGGAGCAGTATTATAGTAGTTACATTCTTGTACATAGGAGTAGTATTATAGTAGTTATATTCTTATACATAGGAGCAGTATTATAGTAGTTATATTCTTGTACATAGGAGGCAGTATTATAGTAGTTATATTCTTGTACATAGGAGCAGTATTATAGTAGTTATATTCTTGTACATAGGAGGTAGTATTATAGTAGTTATATTCTTGTACATAGGAGGTAGTATTATAGTAGTTATATTCTTGTACATAGGAGGCAGTATTATAGTAGTTATATTCTTGTACATAGGAGGTAGTATTATAGTAGTTATATTCTTGTACATAGGAGGTAGTATTATAGTAGTTATATTCTTGTACATAGGAGGTAGTATTATAGTAGTTATATTCTTGTACATAGGAGCAGTATTATAGTAGTTATATTCTTGTACATAGGAGCAGTATTATAGTAGTTATATTCTTGTACATAGGAGTAGTATTATAGTAGTTATATTCTTGTACATAGGAGCAGTATTATAGTAGTTATATTCTTGTACATAGGAGTAGTATTATATTAGTTACATTCTTGTACATAGGAGTAGTATTATAGTAGTTATATTCTTGTACATAGGAGTAGTACAGTATTATAGTAGTTATATTCTTGTACATAGGAGTAGTATTATAGTAGTTATATTCTTGTATATAGGAGTAGTATTATAGTAGTTATATTCTTATACATAGGAGCAGTATTATAGTAGTTATATTCTTGTACATAGGCGGTAGTATTATAGTAGTTATATTCTTGTACATAGGAGCAGTATTATAGTAGTTATATTCTTGTACATAGGCATAGTATTATATTAGTTACATTCTTGTACATAGGAGTAGTATTATAGTAGTTATATTCTTGTACATAGAAGCAGTATTATAGTAGTTATATTCTTGTACATAGGAGCAGTATTATAGTAGTTATATTCTTGTACATAGGAGTAGTATTATAGGAGTTATATTCTTGTACATAGGAGCAGTATTATAGTAGTTATATTCTAGTACATAGGAGTAGTATTATAGTAGTTATATTCTTGTACATAGGAGGTAGTATTATAGTTGTTATATTCTTGTACATAGGTGCAGTATTATAGCAGTTATATTCTTGTACATAGGAGTAGTATTATAGTAGTTATATTCTAGTACATAGGAGTAGTATTATAGTAGTTATATTCTTGTACATAGGAGTAGTATTATAGTAGTTATATTCTAGTACATAGGAGTAGTATTATAGTAGTTATATTCTTGTACTACAGAGTAGTTGTATAGTAGTTATATTCTTGCACATTGGAACAGTATTATAGTAGTTATATTCTTGTACATAGGAGCAGTATTATAGTAGTTATATTCTTGTACATAGGGGGCAGTATTATAGTAGTTATATTCCTGTACATAGGAGTAGTATTATAGTAGTTATATTCTTGTACATAGGAGCAGTATTATAGTAGTTATATTCTTGTACATAGGGGCAGTATTATAGTAGTTATATTCCTGTACATAGGAGCATTATTATAGTAGTTATATTCTTGTACATAGGAGGTAGTATTATAGTAGTTATATTCTTGTACATAGGAGTAGTATTATAGTAATTATATTCTTGTACATAGGAGGCAGTATTATAGTAGTTATATTCTTGTACATAGGAGGTAGTATTATAGTAGTTATATTCTTGTACATAGGAGGTAGTATTATAGTAGTTATATTCTTGTACATAGGAGGTAGTATTATAGTAGTTATATTCTTGTACATAGGAGCAGTATTATAGTAGTTATATTCTTGTACATAGGAGCAGTATTATAGTAGTTATATTCTTGTACATAGGAGTAGTATTATAGTAGTTATATTCTTGTACATAGGAGCAGTATTATAGTAGTTATATTCTTGTACATAGGAGTAGTATTATATTAGTTACATTCTTGTACATAGGAGTAGTATTATAGTAGTTATATTCTTGTACATAGGAGTAGTACAGTATTATAGTAGTTATATTCTTGTACATAGGAGTAGTATTATAGTAGTTATATTCTTGTATATAGGAGTAGTATTATAGTAGTTATATTCTTATACATAGGACCAGTATTATAGTAGTTATATTCTTGTACATAGGCGGTAGTATTATAGTAGTTATATTCTTGTACATAGGAGCAGTATTATAGTAGTTATATTCTTGTACATAGGCATAGTATTATATTAGTTACATTCTTGTACATAGGAGTAGTATTATAGTAGTTATATTCTTGTACATAGAAGCAGTATTATAGTAGTTATATTCTTGTACATAGGAGCAGTATTATAGTAGTTATATTCTTGTACATAGGAGTAGTATTATAGGAGTTATATTCTTGTACATAGGAGCAGTATTATAGTAGTTATATTCTAGTACATAGGAGTAGTATTATAGTAGTTATATTCTTGTACATAGGAGGTAGTATTATAGTTGTTATATTCTTGTACATAGGTGCAGTATTATAGCAGTTATATTCTTGTACATAGGAGTAGTATTATAGTAGTTATATTCTAGTACATAGGAGTAGTATTATAGTAGTTATATTCTTGTACATAGGAGTAGTATTATAGTAGTTATATTCTAGTACATAGGAGTAGTATTATAGTAGTTATATTCTTGTACTACAGAGTAGTTGTATAGTAGTTATATTCTTGCACATTGGAACAGTATTATAGTAGTTATATTCTTGTACATAGGAGCAGTATTATAGTAGTTATATTCTTGTACATAGGGGGCAGTATTATAGTAGTTATATTCCTGTACATAGGAGTAGTATTATAGTAGTTATATTCTTGTACATAGGAGCAGTATTATAGTAGTTATATTCTTGTACATAGGGGCAGTATTATAGCAGTTATATTCTTGTACATAGGAGTAGTATTATACGAGTTATATTCTTGTACATAGGAGCAGTATTATAGTAGTTATATTCTAGTACATAGGAGTAGTATTGTGAAGGTAGACCATGTCCATTCTTATTTTTATACATGCTTTATACTGCTTAAGAAATTATATTTTTCTTTGTGCAACGTTTATACATTAAGATGGCGCCTGTATCCAGTACCACATCCAGATGCTGACGCACACGATCGTCATGTGGTTTACAAGAAAGACAGTATTATTTCCTGGGAACTCGAAAGCTAAAAGATGTTGAAATTTAAGAGCCAATGACTGATCGCCAGTGTATTCGGATACAAGACGTATATGCTTACAGCCTGCCGTTATCTTATCTTTCTTGCATTCCTGTATAAAAACTGTAACTTCCTTAATAAACCTCAGTGCTGTGTGAGCAGCCAAAGCGTCCAGCATGGCCTGAGATTGAAACTGAACCACCTTGTGTCAGAGTCTCTCTTAGCAAGCGCGCACATGCATGATTGATTTGGAGCAGGTGACTGACCACTGGAAGTGACCCGTATTCTGGCGGAGGTCACTACCTCAACAGTATTATAGTAGTTATATTCTTGTACATAGGAGGTAGCATTATAGTAGTTATATTCTAGTACATAGGAGTAGTATTATAGTAGTTATATTCTTGTACATAGGAGTAGTATTATAGTAGTTATATTCTTGTACATAGGGGGCAGTATTATAGTAGTTATATTCTTGTACATAGGAGTAGTATTATAGTAGTTATATTCTTGTACATAGGAGCAGTGTTATAGTAGTTATATTCTTGTACATAGGAGTAGTATTATAGTAGTTATATTCTAGTACATAGGAGTAGTATTATAGTAGTTATAATCTTGTACATAGGAGCAGTATTATAACAGTTATATTCTTGTACATAGGAGTAGTATTATAGTAGTTATATTCTTGTACATAGGAGTAGTATTATAGTAGTTATATTCTTGTACATAGGAGCAGTATTATAGTAGTTATATTCTAGTACATAGGAGTAGTATTATAGTAGTTATATTCTTGTACATAGGAGCAGTATTATAGTAGTTATATTCTTGTACATAGGAGTAGTATTATAGTAGTTATATTCTAGTACATAGGAGTAGTATTATAGTAGTTATAATCTTGTACATAGGAGCAGTATTATAACAGTTATATTCTTGTACATAGGAGTAGTATTATAGTAGTTATATTCTTGTACATAGGAGTAGTATTATAGTAGTTATATTCTTGTACATAGGAGCAGTATTATAGTAGTTATATTCTTGTACATAGGAGTAGTATTATAGTAGTTATATTCTTGTACATAGGAGTAGTATTATAGTAGTTATATTCTTGTACATAGGAGCAGTATTATAGTAGTTATATTCTTGTACATAGGAGTAGTATTATAGTAGTTATATTCTTGTACATAGGAGCAGTATTATAGTAGTTATATTCTTTTACATAGGAGGTAGTATTATAACAGTTATATTCTTGTACATAGGAGTAGTATTATAGTAGTTATATTCTTGTACATAGGAGTAGTATTATAGTAGTTATATTCTTGTACATAGGAGCAGTATTATAGTAGTTATATTCTTGTACATAGGAGCAGTATTATAGTAGTTATATTCTTGTACATAGGAGTAGTATTATAGTAGTTATATTCTTGTACATAGGAGCAGTATTATAGTAGTTATATTCTTGTACATAGGTGGTAGTATTATAGTAGTTATATTCTTCTACATAGGAGGTAGTATTATAGTAGTTATATTCTTGTACATAGGAGCAGTATTATAGTAGTTATATTCTTGTACATAGGAGCAGTATTATAGTAGTTATATTCTTGTACATAGGAGTAGTATTATAGTAGTTATATTCTTGTACATAGGAGCAGTATTATAGTAGTTATATTCTTGTACATAGGAGTAGTATTATATTAGTTACATTCTTGTACATAGGAGTAGTATTATAGTAGTTATATTCTTGTACATAGGAGTAGTACAGTATTATAGTAGTTATATTCTTGTACATAGGAGTAGTATTATAGTAGTTATATTCTTGTATATAGGAGTAGTATTATAGTAGTTATATTCTTATACATAGGAGCAGTATTATAGTAGTTATATTCTTGTACATAGGCGGTAGTATTATAGTAGTTATATTCTTGTACATAGGAGCAGTATTATAGTAGTTATATTCTTGTACATAGGCGTAGTATTATATTAGTTACATTCTTGTACATAGGAGTAGTATTATAGTAGTTATATTCTTGTACATAGAAGCAGTATTATAGTAGTTATATTCTTGTACATAGGAGTAGTATTATAGTAGTTATATTCTTGTACATAGGAGGTAGTATTATAGTAGTTATATTCTTGTACATAGGAGGTAGTATTATAGTAGGTATATTCTTGTGCATAGGAGTAGTATTATAGTAGTTGTATTGTTATACATGGGGCAGTATTATAGTAGCTGCATTGTTATACATGGGGCAGTATTATAGTAGTTATAGAAGGAGCTCCGCAAAACTTCTCTTCCCCGTTATAGCCATAAGTTTGGGTCTGGCCGCCCCACCATTCCACTTGCTATATTCTTCCCCTTACAGCTCCTTTCAGTGAATAGAGATTGAGTGAGACAATGTTTAATTTCTTGAATTTAATGGTGACAAATAGAATAACAGTGACATAAGTGTAGTAATAATGTTGAGGATAAAGATAATACGATTATGAGACCTGTATAGTGACATGAATATCTTAGTTGTCTTGTATAGTCCTTATTCTGCGGGGCAGCCACTTAGAGATACAAGATAAGCAGCCTATAGATTTGATTATTTCTTCTGATTCTGAGGAATATTCCGGACTCTTCTCTTCAGCCTCTTCATCTTTAATCTGCGGCAGAACAATCAGATGGTTATTCTTTCCCCATATTCAGGATATTGAGCCCATGACTACATTTATCTTACTCTCACAGTCGGGGTTCTCTCTTACTCTTGCGCTCTCAGTGATACTTACAATCTCTCTTATGGGGATGATGCCATAAATCCCTACAATGACACAATCTTTGTGATGGCCGCCTCTTTCCTCCCCTTAGAGATCACTACAAGTCCCAGGTAAGTGTCAGTCTAGACTCACCAGGCGGTGTCCATGGCGGTGGGGGTCTTCTCCCTCCTGGGGTTGTGTCTGGGCTAGACCCTCAGACACATTATCAGCAGAGGAGACGTCTTCATGTCTTGGGGCTGAGAACACAAGACAAGTCTGAAGACACAAGAAGTAGATCAGCAGGACGTCCATGTGTCCGTGTACACACCGCACTGAGCGCGCTCCAAAGCCGCAACGTCTATCTGAGCCCAGATTGTATGGACACAAAGTATTAAGCGAGTCAGTGACCAGAAACTGTCAGCGACTATTATAGGATCAGCCAGCGGAGACCGGAGACTCCCCCAATCCTCCCAAATCCTCAGCTATCAGATACGCTCCGCTAGGAGGTCATGGTCATGGGTTTGGGACACTCTGGATCTTCTTCTATTTACTTGTAGAGTTTGTTCTTTCACGCAGTACTGAATGCTCCTTAAAGGGGAACACCATCACCTTTAGCCAATCCCTTTGTGAATGTCTCCTGAGTTTGTGGACATTGTGGATATGGTTGCCTGGGGGAGGCCATGGACAATGTTCCTGAGTTGGGTGACTGCGCCCAGTAAGGAGGAACGCCGGCACACAGCCCAGGGCTCCCTCCTTGCATTAACCTTGGACTGTCTGTTTGTCTTAGCAGGTTGTCCCGGCAGGTTTGGTGCAGATCCCTGACGACTGGTGAATTCATTGTTATTCTCACTAAACCCTGAAGCAGAAAACAGAGTAACAATTCAGATCATTGCCCGCTCCCGATGACTGTGTATGGGATCAGTGAGGGGGTCATTACACTTTGTATGGGGTACTTAAAGGGATCCTATCATTAGAATCCATTTTTTTTTTAACTAACATGTAGGAATAGCCTTAAGACAGGCTATTCTTCTCCTACCTTTAGATGTCTTCTCCACACCGCCGTTCAGTAGATATTCCGTTTCCTGTCTTTATGCAAAGGAGTTCTCTCTCAGCACTGGGGGCGGGCCCCAGCACTCAAACAGCACTGTGGGTGTCCCCAGTGCTGCGAGAGAACTCTCCAGCACCGCCTCCATCTTCTTCAGGAACCGGCCTCTACGCGTCGTCTTCCAGCCTGGCTTTCAATCTTCTACGCGTGCGCAATCGGCTCTGCCAGCTGGCGATCACCCAGTAGGGTCTTGGAGTGGAACCATACCTTCTTCATATGGTCATAGATGGGGCAGTTTACTGTGTGTACTGGGCATAAGAGGGCATTATATTGAGGCATAATGGGGGCCTGCATAGTAACAAATAGGGGCGCCCTTAATAACGAGAGGGTTTGGCTTGCAAAAATGTTTGCCCACCTGTGATGAGATGTCGTCCACCTCCAATTGATGACCTTTATAGTGAGAAAATATTACAGGAAACTCAAGAATGAATTGAATGATTTTACTGTTTAGTTTTCTGATAGTCTCAGACATTTCATTTACGGGGGAGCCATTCATAAATACAAGATAAGCAACTTTGCCCAGGGGTAATTCCTCCTGAGGGTGATTCCTCTGAGTGTGATCTTTCTGGAGGTGCTCTTCCTGGGCTTGCTCCTGAGTGTGCTCCTCCTGGGGCGTGTTCCTTCTCCTGGGTGTGCTCCTCCTCCTGGGCGTGTTCCTTCTCCTGGGTGTGCTCCTCCTCCTGGGTGTGCTCCTCCTCCTGGGCGTGTTCCTTCTCCTGGGTGTGCTCCTCCTCCTGGGTGTGCTCCTCCTCCTGGGCGTGTTCCTCCTCCTGGGTGTAATCCTGGTTCTGAGGAAGGTTCTGGATTCTTCTTTCCAGCCTCTTCATCTGTGATCTGCGACAGAACAATCAGGATCTTCAGCTTTCTCAGATGTTTCTTGCCTCATTCTGGATGATACAGATGTTGTACCTGGAGTCTGCACTCTCTATATCTGCTGTATATGTTACTGTGTGTCAGCATAAGACTGACTCCTTATCTGGAGCCCAATTTGTCAGATACAGAGCTCCAACTCCCCTGCATAGTCATAGTACATGAAAAATTCTTTAGTCTGAAGCCACCACTAGGGGGAGCTCAGGAGCTTACAGGACTCTATATGTATTGTGTATTGAACTTAAAGGGAATCTGTCATGGCTAGAGTCACTTTTTAAATAAGTTCTGTGAAGATGATTTGCATATGAAGAAAACAGAGGAATTCCTGTATTCCTGGAATAGTCTTTATAAAGATTTGCTTATTTAGAAAGTGATTTCAGCAATGATAGAGTCCCTTTAATAGTAGCACAGTATGCCGGGGGTGCCACGGATACTCCTCAGGTGCTGCAGCACTTGTGATGATGGACAGATATAATCTAGCTGATACAGTTGAATGGTGAAGCAGGAGGCCTTTAGCTTCTTTCTCCACCATTCAGGCTGATCCTAGCGATGTCTATGGCTCAGTGTTGACCTTCTGCATGATGGAGGAGGAGGGGGAGGAGAGCAGCAGAGAGCTCCGTCCTAATGGAGCCAGGAAAATATTACTTGTTTTATTTTCATTGAACAACTACTACATGTGGGGGCTACTGGGGAGCATTATACTATGTGGGGGCTACTGGGGAGCATTATACTATGCAGAGTTACTGGGGAGCATTATACTATGTGGGGGCTACTGGGGAGCATTATACTATGTGGGGGCTACTGGAGAACATTATACTATATGGGGGCTACTGGGGAGCATTATACTATGCGGAGTTACTGGGGAGCATTATATTATGCGAGAGCTACTGGGGAGCATTATACTATGCGGGAGCTACTGGGGAGCAGTATACTATGCGGGGGCTACTGGAGAGCATTATACTATGCGGGGGCTACTGGGGAGTATTATACTAAGTGGGAATTACTGGGGAGCATTATACTATGTGGGAGCTACTGGGGAGCATTATACTATGCGGGAGCTACTGGGGAGCATTATACTATGTGGGAGCTACTGGGGAGCATTATACTATGTGGGGGCTACTGAGGAGCATTATACTATGCGGGGGCTACTGAGGAGCATTATACTATGCGGGGGCAACTGAGGAGCATTATACTATGCGGGAGCTACTGGGGAGCATTATACTATGCGGGAGCTACTGGGGAGCATTATACTATGTGGGAGCTACTGGGGAGCATTATATTATGCGGGAGCTACTGGGGAGCATTATACTATGCGGAGTTACTGGGGAGCATTATACTATGTGGGAGCTACTGGGGAGCATTATACTATGCTATACTATGTATCTCTGCATCTGTAAAATAAAGCTCCAGCCCCTATAAAAGTAAATGTAGAAGGAAGAACCAGTAGAGGATAAGCTCATGGCTCCTCTCTTCTAGAAACAGCGCCCCCTTAGCTATGAGTTTTGACATTCAGTGCTGTTTTCAAGTCCCAGGTAAGTGTCAGACTAGACTCACCAGGTGGTGTCCATGGCGGCGGGGGTCTTCTACCTCCTGGGGTTGTGTATGGGCCAGACCCTCAGACACATTATCAGCAGAGGAGACGTCTTCATGTCTTGGGGCTGAGAACACAAGACAAGTCTGAAGACACAAGAAGTAGATCAGTAGGACGTCCATGTGTCCGTGTACACACCGCACTGAGCGCGCTCCAGAGCCGCAACGTCTATCTGAGCCCAGATTGTATGGACACAAAGTATTAAGAGAGTCAGTGACCAGAAACTGTCAGCGACTATTATAGGATCAGCCAGCGGAGACCGGAGACTCCCCCAATCCTCCCAAATCCTCAAATATCTGTCCTCTCTCCTGTATAGTGGAGTATTGTCATTGGAAGCCGAGCAGTTCCAGCCTCAGATTGTCAGGAGATGTCCAAATGTATTAATTATACCGAGCTGAAGAGGAATGATCACTGGACACAACGTGCGCTCTGCTCTCTATGATGAGTCTTCAGGTTTATTGAGGTTGTGCATGGAGTTATAAAGAAAACGAATGGCTTTATACCAGGTTACGCATCACAACATAATCCTATACAATGTGTAATGTGATTGGTCGAAGAATAAAATGGGCGTTTGCACGTGGCGAGCACAGGAGCGTCCCATGGACATCCGCTATCTTAGATATTTAATGAGAACCTGACCACATAGACTCATCTAAGTATCACAATCCAGCACTGCCTATTCATAAATGGAGAGAGTAAAACGTACAACTGGACCTAATCTTATCACAAGAACCTAAACTATGGACGTGAGAAGAACTTCCTGAATCATCCTCTATAATAGACTGAATATATTCTGTTACATACACACAATTATGGGTGATTATTGATTCTCAAGCCATTTTCTGATATTTTTCCACCACAGTATATAGAGCCGTGATGGTGAACCTAAGGCACGGGTGGCACTCAGAGCCCTCTTTTTGTTGCACCTATCTGTGGAGCAGATTATACTGTGTGTGGGCCACTGTGGAGCAGATTATACTGTGTGGGAGCCACTGTGGAGCAGATTATACTGTGTGGGGGCCACTGTAGAGCAGATTATACTGTGTGGGGGCCACTGTAGAGCAGATTATACTGTGTGGGGGCCACTGTAGAGCAGATTATACTGTGTGGGGGGCATTGTAGAGCAGATTATACTGTGTGGGGGCCACTGTGGAGCAGATTACACTGTGTGGGGGTCACTGTAGAGCAGATTATACTGTATGGGGGCCACTGTGGAGCAGATTATACTGTGTGGGGGCTACTGTGGAGCAGATTATACTGTGTGGGGGTCACTGTAGAGCAGATTATACCCCTCTCTGGCCCAGCTCTCCTTCCATTTGCCCCGTACCCCTCTCTGGCCCGCCCCAAGGACTGACTGCTGGCCCGATGCTGGTGCCCTGTCTCTAGTAGCCAGTACATTGATGCTCCCATCCATCCTCCCAGTGCTGCCCCCCCCCAACTCTCCTTCCATCTGCCCCATACCCTCTCTGGCTCAGCTCTCCTTCCATCTGCCCTGTACCCCTCTCTGGCCCAGCTCTCCTTCCATCTGCCCCGTACCCCTCTCTGGCCCGCCCCGAGGACTAACTGCTGGCCCGATGCTTGTGCCCAGCTCTCCTTCCATCTGCCCCGTACCCCTCTCTGGCCCAACTCTCCTTGCATCTGCCCCGTCCCCTCTCTGCCCGCCCCGAGGACTGACTGCTGGCCCGATGCTGGCGCCCTGGCTCTAGTAGCCAGTACATCGATGCTCCCATCCATCCTCCCAGTGCTGCCCCCCCCCCCAGCTCTCCTTCCATCTGCCCCATACCCTCTCTGGCCCAGCTCTCCATCCATCTGCCCCGTACCCCTCTCTGGCCCAGCTCTCCTTCCATCTGCCCCGTACCCCTCTCTGGCCCGCCCTTGGACTGACTGCTGGACCGATGCTGGTGCCCTGTCTCTATTAGCCAGTATATCGATGCCCCCACCCATCCCAGTGCTGCCCCCCCAGCTCTCCTTACATCTGCCCCGTACCCCCTCTCCCCGCCACACGACTAGGCCTCACCTCGGCACTCTCAATCTGGCCGTTCGCGTTCAGGAGGAAAGAAAGACGCTCGCCCCGGAAGCCATGGCTAGTACAGAGAACAGAGACCGGAAGGAAAAAAACATCACACACCGGGTTTCAATAAAGGGTCCTGAAATTGGCGGTGGAGATTCAGGGATGCGCCGACCAAAGTAACGGTGGGGAGCTACGGCGACCCGGAGGGACAAACTTCCTGCAGCGCCCGGTGACTAGTAGTGTTGGTCAGGCATAGTTGTGTGGCGGGGAGAGGGGTACGGGGCAGATGGAAAAAGAGCTGGGCACAAGCATCAGGCCAGTAGTCAGTCCTCGGATGTCATTCCTGATGCTGAAATACTGCTGCTGTCCTGATGCTGGTGCTGATAAGCTCTGCTGGCCCAATAATGGAATAGCACCAAATAAACAACTACTTTCAGACATTAACTGTAGCAGAGTCATGGACAAGGATGGAGCCCTCTCCATCTGTGATCATTCTCATTGACTTTAACCCCTTCCTGATGGCTGGGTCTTTAAAGATGGCAGACTCTCTCCTGCAGCATGGCCAACATAGCAATTGGGTCTCTGCTGCATTCTACAGCAGAGACCCAGCACTATTGCCTGTGATCAGAGTTCAGTCTGGGGAAGATGCTGCCCTGAAATGCCTACAATCAAAGTTAAAAAAATGGCCTTCGGGGCTAGTCTGCTGGATTCCCGAGCAGTCAATCATTGCAATACTTCTAGCACCAGCTGAAACAGCAATGGGACGACAATACAGCTTCTCTGAACCGATTATGTTGCAAATTCAGCAACAATTTCAGACCACTTAGACTGAACATTATGGCTTGGGAACCAACAAAAGATACCCAATGTTAGGCTTGGGATCCTAGGCAAAGACACCCACCCTCAGGCTTCAGAACCTGCGATAAAGAGACCGCCCGTGACTGGCCTTGCACGACTATCGGCCATGGCTCCTAGGCGATGGAGCTGTCAATTCTGGAAAGACAGCATTATTACAATTCTTAATAGGATTATAATCCCAATTCTTAGGGAATTGGTAGTGGTAGAACCACCATCGACCAACGCAAGGGTTTGACTAGTGCAATTACCATTCATTGCGTATGATAAATGTTCAGTGGCATTTTTCTTTTCTTAAACTGGGAGACTCCAAACACCCCCCCCCCCCCCCCCCGATGATCCTTGTAGAGAAAAATGTGCTCTTTCCAATGATATTAATAGATTTTAGGGGTACCCTTTTTGAGAAATTTGACCTAAAAATAGGTAAAATTTGAATTTTATATGTTTTTCATCATATGTGGGTGTGAATATCTCCACAAATACATCTGCTTTGACCATGATATTGCAGCAATGTAGATGTTTGGTGTACAGGGCAAAGCACGAGTTACTATTGGTTTTTGGTCTTGAGTTATATTTGGGCAAAGTTTGGCATAAATGTCATGCGGCGTGATTTTCAAGCACAAAATTGCGTCCGATATATTGTTTTGTGATAGCCGGTAATAATTTTATCGTGTTTAGCAGCAAAAGTTGAGCTAGTATGTCACATCTCAGCATCATAGCCAGTATAGAACCCTAATGGCTATGTGCCAAAGTCTGCAAAATCCTCTTAGCTGAAGCCGTGGTCTTGGTGAACCTCCAGTAAAAGGTCAACAGTGCCTCTGGTATTTGATATCTGGCCCTAAAAATTTACAGAACCTTGTTTCAAACATACATGTACATCCTTATAAATTTTCAGCAAAATCGGAGGAGGTCGAGTGGGGACGATTTTAAAAACTGGTCCACTTGATGTGGAATGACCCTGCTGCACAATGTGTTGGTCGTCTTCAGACTTCATAATGCCATGCACACGGTCAAGCAGTCCAGTGCCAGAGGCAGCAAAGCAACCCCAAACCATCAGGGACCTCCACCATGTCTGACTGTAGGGGGCGTCTTCTCTTTTTCCTGTAATCTCTATGTTGAGGCCTTTTCCTACTTTTGTCTCCTCTGACCAGAGAACATTCTTCCAGAACGGTTTTGGCTTTTTCAGGTAAGTTTTGGCAAACTCCAGCCTGGCTTCTGTCTGTGGGTAAGAAGTGGGGTCTTCCTGGGTCTCCTACCATACAGTCCCTTCTCATTCAGACGCTGACGCTGGATAGTACGGGGCGACACTGTTGTACCCTCGGACTGCAGGGCAGCTTGGACTTGTTTGGATGTTAGTCGAGGTTCTTTATCCGCCATCCGCACAATCTTGCGGTGAAATCTCTGGTCAATGTTTCTTTTGCGTCCACATCTAGGGAGGTTAGCCACAGGGCCATGGGCTTTACACGTCTTGATGACACTGTGCACGGTAGACACAGGAACATTCAGGTCTTTGGAGATGGACTTGTAGCCTTGAGATTGCTCAGGCTTCCTCACAATTTTGCTTCTCAAGTCCTCAGACAGTTCTTTGGTCTTCTTTCTTTCCTCCATGCTCAATGTGGTCACACAAGGACACAGGACAGAGGTGGAGTCAACTTTAATCAATTTCAATTGGCTGCAAGTGTGATTTAGTTATTGTCTCCACCTGTTAGGTGCCTCAGGTAAGTAACAGGTGCTGTTAATTACACAAATTAGAGAATAACCACATGATTTTTCAAACAGTGCCAATACTTTTGTCCACCCCCTTTTTTATGTTTGCTGTGGAATTATATCCAATTTGGCTTTTTGACAATTCTTTTTGTGGTTTTCCATTGAAGACAAATTAAATGAAGAAAATACCAAAGAGTTTGTGATTGCAATCATTATCTGGAAGAACACGAGGATTATCTGACAGAAGTGCAGGGGTGCCAATACTTTTGGCCAACACTGTATATAGGGCAGGCAGCTAATAAAGTAAAAATTAACAGTGATCAAAAAGTTGTACATATGAAAAACAGTACCAATAAAAGCTATGATTTACTCCCCCCCCAAAAAAAAAGAAACATAAAAAAAACCTCCTTACATAGCTCCAAAAAAATAAAAGTTATGGACGTCAGAGTACAAGGAAAATAATTTATTTTTGCAACATTGAGTTTTGTTTAGAAATAGTTAGAAAAACTTCAATACAACTTCTATAAAGATGAGATCGCCGGAATTGCCACGACCACATGTCAATTCATAACGCTTAGTGCATGACAAAAAATAAAAAAAAACTACTGAATTTCACTTTTTTCAATGCCAAAAAGGTCAATAAAAGCTAAATGAAGACATTATCTGTACCCGGAATTATGAAAAACCTCATTAACAGGTTACATTAAAGGGATTCTACCACTGAAACAACATTTTTCCATTTACCACATCGGAATAGCCTTAAGAAAGGTTATTCGTCTCCTACCTTTATCAGTCGCCTCCAGCCCACCGTTCCGTAGAAATTATATGCATCTAAAAGATTTTCCAGCAAACCAAAATGTAAAACTTAACTTTTACTTAAAATATATAAAACATAGAGATGACATCACCATTTGAAGAACACGAACATGATTGACCAGCTGACGCGTTTCAGGACTAGTGTATTATCGTCCCTTACTCATAGCTGAATTAGATATGAGTAAGATATGAAGGCAAAGAATTCCACGTAGTCGCTCTTTACACGGCACACTAACTGAAAACCGTTCCAGGTGACGACCTCATGAAGCTCAATGAACATCAATGATTTTATTATATATTATTGTGATTATTACATATTATTATTGTTATATATTAGATTATCATATCACTATTGTTATATATTATCATTATTATTATTATTATTATTATTACTATTATTTCGGTCCCGGCCGCCATGTTGCTCCTCACACTTCACAGGATTGGCGGGTTTAGCGTCTGCTTATTACCATGGTAATAACTTCTGGATGACGTAACCCGGAAGTCTTGCACCATTGGCCGGGAGGACGTCAGATAGCTCCGCCTCTGTGTGTAGATTACCGATCTGAATCCGCGCATGCGCAGGGTGAGAGCGGCCTGACAGCGGAGAAATGCAGAAATACGAGAAGCTGGAAAAGATCGGAGAAGGTGAGAGAAGCGGCGGAGAGGAGGCAGGAGAGGCCGGGGATGTGCGGCCTACACCGGTCATGTGCTGAGCAGAGCTGTGCGTTGTTACTGGTCACACTACTGCCCTCATCCTCCTCTATAGGATCAGACTACTGCCCTCACCCTCCTCTATAGGATCAGACTACTGCCCTCATCCTCCTCTATAGGATCAGACTACTGCCCTCATCCTCCTCCACTATAGGATCAGACTACTGCCCTCATCCTCCTCCTCCATTGTATTATAGGATCAGACTACTGCCCTCATCCTCCTCCATTGTATTACAGGATCAGACTACTGCCCTCATCCTCCTCCTCCATTGTATTATAGGATCAGACTACTACCCTCATCCTCCTCCATTGTATTATAGGATCAGACTACTGCCCTCATCCTCCTCCATTGTATTATAGGATCAGACTACTGCCCTCATCCTCCTCCATTGTATTATAGGATCAGACTACTGCCCTCATCCTCCTCCATTGTATTACAGGATCAGACTACTGCCCTCATCCTCCTCCTCCATTGTATTATAGGATCAGACTACTACCCTCATCCTTCTCCATTGTATTATAGGATCAGACTACTACCCTCATCCTCCTCCATTGTATTATAGGATCAGACTACTACCCTCATCCTTCTCCATTGTATTATAGGATCAGACTACTACCCTCATCCTCCTCCATTGTATTATAGGATCAGACTACTGCCCTCATCCTCCTCCATTGTATTATAGGATCAGACTACTGCCCTCATCCTCCTCCATTGTATTATAGGATCAGACTACTGCCCTCATCCTCCTCCATTGTATTATAGGATCAGACTACTGCCCTCATCCTCCTCCATTGTATTATAGGATCAGACTACTGCCCTCATCCTCCTCCTCCATTGTATTATAGGATCAGACTACTACCCTCATCCTTCTCCATTGTATTATAGGATCAGACTACTACCCTCATCCTCCTCCATTGTATTATAGGATCAGACTACTGCCCTCATCCTCCTCCATTGTATTATAGGATCAGACTACTGCCCTCATCCTCCTCCATTGTATTATAGGATCAGACTACTGCCCTCATCCTCCTCCATTGTATTACAGGATCAGACTACTGCCCTCATCCTCCTCCTCCATTGTATTATAGGATCAGACTACTACCCTCATCCTTCTCCATTGTATTATAGGATCAGACTACTACCCTCATCCTCCTCCATTGTATTATAGGATCAGACTACTGCCCTCATCCTCCTCCATTGTATTATAGGATCAGACTACTGCCCTCATCCTCCTCCATTGTATTATAGGATCAGACTACTGCCCTCATCCTCCTCCATTGTATTATAGGATCAGACTACTGCCCTCATCCTCCTCCTCTATAGGATCAGACTACTGCCCTCACCCTCCTCCATTGTATTATAGGATCAGACTACTGCCCTCATCCTCCTCCATTGTATTATAGGATCAGACTACTGCCCTCATCCTTCTCCATGGTATTATAGGATCAGACTACTGCCCTCATCCTCCACCATTGTATTATAGGATCAGACTACTGCCCTCATCCTCCTCCATTGTATTATAGGATCAGACTACTGCCCTCATCCTCTTCCATTGTATTACAGGATCAGACTACTGCCCTCATCCTCCTCTATTGTATTATAGTATCAGACTACTGCCCTCATCCTCCTCCATTGTATTATAGGATCAGACTACTGCCCTCATCCTCCTCCATTGTATTATAGTATCAGACTACTACCCTCATCCTCCTCCATTGTATTACAGGATCAGACTACTGCCCTCATCCTCCTCCATTGTATTATAGGATCAGACTACTACCCTCATCCTCCTCCATTGTATTATAGGATCAGACTACTGCCCTCATCCTCCTCCACTATAGGATCAGACTACTGCCCTCATCCTCCTCCTCCATTGTATTATAGGATCAGACTACTGCCCTCATCCTCCTCCATTGTATTACAGGATCAGACTACTGCCCTCATCCTCCTCCTCCATTGTATTATAGGATCAGACTACTGCCCTCATCCTCCTCCTCCATTGTATTATAGGATCAGACTACTACCCTCATCCTCCTCCATTGTATTATAGGATCAGACTACTACCCTCATCCTCCTCCATTGTATTATAGGATCAGACTACTGCCCTCATCCTCCTCCATTGTATTATAGGATCAGACTACTGCCCTCATCCTCCTCCATTGTATTATAGGATCAGACTACTGCCCTCATCCTTCTCCATTGTATTATAGGATCAGACTACTGCCCTCATCCTCCTCCATTGTATTATAGGATCAGACTACTGCCCTCATCCTCCACCATTGTATTATAGGATCAGACTACTGCCCTCATCCTCCTCCATTGTATTATAGGATCAGACTACTGCCCTCATCCTCTTCCATTGTATTACAGGATCAGACTACTGCCCTCATCCTCCTCCATTGTATTATAGTATCAGACTACTGCCCTCATCCTCCTCCATTGTATTATAGTATCAGACTACTACCCTCATCCTCCTCCATTGTATTATAGGATCAGACTACTGCCCTCATCCTCCTCCATTGTATTATAGGATCAGACTACTGCCCTCATCCTCTTCCATTGTATTATAGGATCAGACTACTGCCCTCATCCTCCTCCATTGTATTACAGGATCAGACTACTGCCCTCATCCTCCTCCATTGTATTATAGGATCAGACTACTGCCCTCATCCTCCTCCATTGTATTATAGGATCAGACTACTACCCTCATCCTCCTCCATTGTATTATAGGATCAGACTACTGCCCTCATCCTCCTCCATTGTATTATAGGATCAGACTACTGCCCCCATCCTCCTCCTCCATTGTATTATAGGATCAGACTACTACCCTCATCCTCCTCCATTGTATTATAGGATCAGACTACTGCCCTCATCCTCCTCCATTGTGTTATAGGATCAGACTACTGCCCTCATCCTCCTCCATTGTATTATAGGATCAGACTACTGCTCTCATCCTCCTCCATTGTATTACAGGATCAGACTACTGCCCTCATCCTCCTCCTCCATTGTATTACAGGATCAGACTACTGCCCTCATCCTCCTCTATAGGATCAGACTACTGCCCTCATCCTCCTCTATAGGATCAGACTACTGCCCTCATCCTCCTCCTCCATTGTATTATAGGATCAGACTACTGCCCTCATCCTCCTCCATTGTATTATAGGATCAGACTACTGCCCTCATCCTCTTCCATTGTATTATAGGATCAGACTACTGCCCTCATCCTCCTCCATTGTATTATAGGATCAGACTACTGCCCTCATCCTCTTCCATTGTATTATAGGATCAGACTACTGCCCTCATCCTCCTCTATAGGATCAGACTACTGCCCTCATCCTCCTCCTCCATTGTATTATAGGATCAGACTACTGCCCTCATCCTCCTCCATTGTATTATAGGATCAGACTACTGCCCTCATCCTCTTCCATTGTATTATAGGATCAGACTACTGCCCTCATCCTCCTCTATAGGATCAGACTACTGCCCTCATCCTCCTCTATAGGATCAGACTACTGCCCTCATCCTCCTCCTCCATTGTATTATAGGATCAGACTACTGCCCTCATCCTCCTCCATTGTATTATAGGATCAGACTACTGCCCTCATCCTCCTCCATTGTATTATAGGATCAGACTACTGCCCTCATCCTCCTCCATTGTATTATAGGATCAGACTACTGCCCTCCTCCTCCTCCATTGTATTATAGGATCAGACTACTACCCTCATCCTCCGCCATTGTATTATAGGATCAGACTACTGCCCTCATCCTCCTCCATTGTATTATAGAATCAGACTACTGCCCTCATCCTCCTCCATTGTATTATAGGATCAGACTACTGCCCTCATCCTCCGCCATTGTATTATAGGATCAGACTACTGCCCTCATCCTCCTCCATTGTATTATAGAATCAGACTACTA
This sequence comes from Leptodactylus fuscus, assembly GCF_031893055.1. Taxonomy (NCBI): domain Eukaryota; kingdom Metazoa; phylum Chordata; class Amphibia; order Anura; family Leptodactylidae; genus Leptodactylus; species Leptodactylus fuscus. The sequence goes on along the minus strand of NC_134268.1, from coordinate 221,963,794 downwards.
CCCTCATCCTCCTCTATAGGATCAGACTACTACCCTCATCCTCCTCCATTGTATTATAGGATCAGACTACTGCCCTCATCCTCCTCTATAGGATCAGACTACTGCCCTCATCCTCCTCTATAGGATCAGACTACTGCCCTCATCCTCCTCCATTGTATTATAGGATCAGACTACTGCCCTCATCCTCCGCCATTGTATTATAGGATCAGACTACTACCCTCATCCTCCTCTATAGGATCAGACTACTGCCCTCATCCTCCTCCATTGTATTATAGAATCAGACTACTACCCTCATCCTCCTCTATAGGATCAGACTACTACCCTCATCCTCCTCCATTGTATTACAGGATCAGACTACTGCCCTCATCCTCCTCCATTGTATTACAGGATCAGACTACTGCTCTCATCCTCCTCCATTGTATTATATAATCAGACTACTGCCCTCATCCTCCTCCATTGTATTATAGTATCAGACTACTGCCCTCATCCTCCTCCATTGTATTATAGTATCAGACTACTACCCTCATCCTCCTCCATTGTATTATAGGATCAGACTACTGCCCTCATCCTCCTCCATTGTATTATAGGATCAGACTACTGCCCTCATCCTCTTCCATTGTATTATAGGATCAGACTACTGCCCTCATCCTCCTCCATTGTATTACAGGATCAGACTACTGCCCTCATCCTCCTCCATTGTATTATAGGATCAGACTACTACCCTCATCCTCCTCCATTGTATTATAGGATCAGACTACTGCCCTCATCCTCCTCTATAGGATCAGACTACTGCCCTCATCCTCCTCCATTGTATTATAGGATCAGACTACTGCCCCCATCCTCCTCCTCCATTGTATTATAGGATCAGACTACTGCCCTCATCCTCCTCCATTGTATTATAGGATCAGACTACTGCCCTCATCCTCCTCCATTGTATTATAGGATCAGACTACTGCCCTCATCCTCCTCCATTGTATTATAGGATCAGACTACTGCCCTCATCCTCTTCCATTGTATTATAGGATCAGACTACTGCCCTCATCCTCCTCCATTGTATTATAGGATCAGACTACTGCCCTCATCCTCTTCCATTGTATTATAGGATCAGACTACTGCCCTCATCCTCCTCCATTGTATTATAGGATCAGACTACTGCCCTCATCCTCCACCATTGTATTATAGGATCAGACTACTGCCCTCATCCTCCTCCATTGTATTATAGGATCAGACTACTGCCCTCATCCTCTTCCATTGTATTACAGGATCAGACTACTGCCCTCATCCTCCTCCATTGTATTATAGTATCAGACTACTGCCCTCATCCTCCTCCATTGTATTATAGTATCAGACTACTACCCTCATCCTCCTCCATTGTATTATAGGATCAGACTACTGCCCTCATCCTCCTCCATTGTATTATAGGATCAGACTACTGCCCTCATCCTCTTCCATTGTATTATAGGATCAGACTACTGCCCTCATCCTCCTCCATTGTATTACAGGATCAGACTACTGCCCTCATCCTCCTCCATTGTATTATAGGATCAGACTACTGCCCTCATCCTCCTCCATTGTATTATAGGATCAGACTACTACCCTCATCCTCCTCCATTGTATTATAGGATCAGACTACTGCCCTCATCCTCCTCCATTGTATTATAGGATCAGACTACTGCCCCCATCCTCCTCCTCCATTGTATTATAGGATCAGACTACTACCCTCATCCTCCTCCATTGTATTATAGGATCAGACTACTGCCCTCATCCTCCTCCATTGTGTTATAGGATCAGACTACTGCCCTCATCCTCCTCCATTGTATTATAGGATCAGACTACTGCTCTCATCCTCCTCCATTGTATTACAGGATCAGACTACTGCCCTCATCCTCCTCCTCCATTGTATTACAGGATCAGACTACTGCCCTCATCCTCCTCTATAGGATCAGACTACTGCCCTCATCCTCCTCCATTGTATTATAGGATCAGACTACTGCCCTCATCCTCTTCCATTGTATTATAGGATCAGACTACTGCCCTCATCCTCCTCCATTGTATTATAGGATCAGACTACTGCCCTCATCCTCTTCCATTGTATTATAGGATCAGACTACTGCCCTCATCCTCCTCTATAGGATCAGACTACTGCCCTCATCCTCCTCCTCCATAGTATTATAGGATCAGACTACTGCCCTCATCCTCCTCCATTGTATTATAGGATCAGACTACTGCCCTCATCCTCTTCCATTGTATTATAGGATCAGACTACTGCCCTCATCCTCCTCTATAGGATCAGACTACTGCCCCCATCCTCCTCCATTGTATTATAGGATCAGACTACTGCCCCCATCCTCCTCCATTGTATTATAGGATCAGACTACTGCCCTCATCCTCCTCCATTGTATTATAGGATCAGACTACTGCCCTCATCCTCCTCCATTGTATTATAGGATCAGACTACTGCCCTCATCCTCCTCCATTGTATTATAGGATCAGACTACTGCCCTCATCCTCCTCCATTGTATTATAGGATCAGACTACTGCCCTCATCCTCCTCCATTGTATTATAGAATCAGACTACTACCCTCATCCTCCGCCATTGTATTATAGGATCAGACTACTGCCCTCATCCTCCTCCATTGTATTATATAATCAGACTACTGCCCTCATCCTCCTCCATTGTATTATAGGATCAGACTACTGCCCTCATCCTCCGCCATTGTATTATAGGATCAGACTACTACCCTCATCCTCCTCTATAGGATCAGACTACTGCCCTCATCCTCCTCCATTGTATTATAGAATCAGACTACTACCCTCATCCTCCTCTATAGGATCAGACTACTACCCTCATCCTCCTCCATTGTATTACAGGATCAGACTACTGCCCTCATCCTCCTCCATTGTATTACAGGATCAGACTACTGCTCTCATCCTCCTCCATTGTATTATATAATCAGACTACTGCCCTCATCCTCCTCCATTGTATTATAGGATCAGACTACTGCCCTCATCCTCCTCTATAGGATCAGACTACTGCCCTCATCCTCCTCCATTGTGTTATAGGATCAGACTACTACCCTTATCCTCCTCCATTGTATTATAGGATCAGACTACTGCCCTCATCCTCCTCTATAGGATCAGACTACTGCCCTCATCCTCCTCCATTGTATTATAGGATCAGACTACTGCCCTCATCCTCCTCCATTGTATTATAGAATCAGACTACTACCCTCATCCTCCTCCATTGTATTATAGGATCAGACTACTGCCCTCATCCTCCTCCATTGTATTATAGGATCAGACTACTGCCCTCATCCTCCTCCTCCATTGTATTATAGGATCAGACTACTGCCCCCATCCTCCTCCATTGTATTATAGGATCAGACTACTGCCCTCATCCTCCTCCTCCATTGTATTATAGGATCAGACTACTGCCCTCATCCTCCACCATTGTATTATATTATCAGACTACTGCCCCCATCCTCCTCCATTGTATTATAGGATCAGACTACTGCCCTCATCCTCCTCCATTGTATTATAGGATCAGACTACTGCCCTCATCCTCCTCCTCCATTGTATTATAGGATCAGACTACTGCCCTCATCCTCCACCATTGTATTATATTATCAGACTACTGCCCCCATCCTCCTCCATTGTATTATAGGATCAGACTACTGCCCTCATCCTCCTCCTCCATTGTATTATAGGTTCAGACTACTGCCCTCATCCTCCTCCATTGTATTATAGGATCAGACTACTGCCCTCATCCTCCTCCATTGTATTATAGGATCAGACTACTGCCCTCATCCTCCTCCTCCATTGTATTATAGGATCAGACTACTGCCCTCATCCTCCACCATTGTATTAAAGGATCAGACTACTGCCCTCATCCTCTTCCATTGTATTATAGGATCAGACTACTGCCCTCATCCTCCACCATTGTATTATATTATCAGACTACTGCCCTCATCCTCCTCCATTGTATTATAGGATCAGACTACTACCCTCATCCTCCTCCATTGTATTATAGGATCAGACTACTGCCCTCATCCTCCACCATTGTATTATATTATCAGACTACTGCCCTCATCCTCCTCCATTGTATTATAGGATCAGACTACTGCCCCCATCCTCCACCATTGTATTAAAGGATCAGACTACTGCCCTCATCCTCCACCATTGTATTATATTATCAGACTACTGCCCCCATCCTCCTCCATTGTATTATAGGATCAGACTACTGCCCTCATCCTCCTCCTCCATTGTATTATAGGATCAGACTACTGCCCTCATCCTCCACCATTGTATTATATTATCAGACTACTGCCCTCATCCTCCTCCATTGTATTATAGGATCAGACTACTGCCCTCATCCTCCTCCTCCATTGTATTATAGGATCAGACTACTGCCCTCATCCTCCACCATTGTATTAAAGGATCAGACTACTGCCCTCATCCTCCTCCTCCATTGTATTATAGGATCAGACTACTGCCCTCATCCTCCACCATTGTATTATATTATCAGACTACTGCCCTCATCCTCCTCCATTGTATTAAAGGATCAGACTACTGCCCCCATCCTCCACCATTGTATTAAAGGATCAGACTACTGCCCTCATCCTCCTCCTCCATTGTATTATAGGATCAGACTACTGCCCTCATCCTCCACCATTGTATTATATTATCAGACTACTGCCCTCATCCTCCTCCATTGTATTATAGGATCAGACTACTGCCCTCATCCTCCTCCTCCATTGTATTATAGGATCAGACTACTGCCCCCATCCTCCTCCATTGTATTAAAGGATCAGACTACTGCCCTCATCCTCCTCCTCCATTGTATTATAGAATCAGACTACTGCCCTCATCCTCCACCATTGTATTATAGGATCAGACTACTGCCCTCATCCTCCTCCATTGTATTATAGGATCAGACTACTGCCCTCATCCTCCTCTATAGGATCAGACTACTGCCCTCATCCTCCTCCATTGTATTATAGGATCAGACTACTGCCCCCATCCTCCTCCTCCATTGTATTATAGGATCAGACTACTGCCCTCATCCTCCTCCATTGTATTACAGGATCAGACTACTGCCCTCATCCTCCTCCTCTATAGGATCAGACTACTGCCCTCATCCTCCTCCTCCATTGTATTATAGGATCAGACTACTGCCCTCATCCTCTTCCATTGTATTACAGGATCAGACTACTGCCCTCATCCTCCTCCATTGTATTATAGGATCAGACTACTGCCCTCATCCTCCTCCATTGTATTATAGGATCAGACTACTGCCCTCATCCTCCTCCTCCATTGTATTATAGGATCAGACTACTGCTCTCATCCTCCTCCATTGTATTATAGGATCAGACTACTGCCCTCATCCTCTTCCATTGTATTATAGGATCAGACTACTGCCCTCATCCTCCTCCATTGTATTATAGGATCAGACTACTGCCCTCATCCTCCTCCTCTATAGGATCAGACTACTGCCCTCATCCTCCTCCATTGTATTATAGGATCAGACTACTGCCCCCATCCTCCTCCATTGTATTATAGGATCAGACTACTGCCCTCATCCTCCTCCATTGTATTATAGGATCAGACTACTGCCCTCATCCTCCTCCATTGTATTATAGGATCAGACTACTGCCCCCATCCTCCTCCATTGTATTATAGGATCAGACTACTGCCCCCATCCTCCTCCATTGTATTATAGGATCAGACTACTGCCCTCATCCTCCTCCATTGTATTATAGTATCAGACTACTGCCCTCATCCTCCTCCTCTATAGGATCAGACTACTGCCCTCATCCTCCTCCATTGTATTATAGGATCAGACTACTGCCCTCATCCTCCTCCATTGTATTATAGGATCAGACTACTACCCTCATCCTCCTCCATTGTATTATAGGATCAGACTACTGCCCCCATCCTCCTCCATTGTATTATAGTATCAGACTACTGCCCTCATCCTCCTCCATTGTATTATAGGATCAGACTACTGTCCTCATCCTCCTCTATAGGATCAGACTACTGCCCTCATCCTCCTCTATAGGATCAGACTACTGCCCTCATCCTCTTCCATTGTATTATAGTATCAGACTACTGCCCTCATCCTCCTCCATTGTATTATAGGATCAGACTACTGTCCTCATCCTCCTCTATAGGATCAGACTACTGCCCTCATCCTCCTCTATAGGATCAGACTACTGCCCTCATCCTCTTCCATTGTATTATAGTATCAGACTACTGCCCTCATCCTCTTCCATTGTATTATAGGATCAGACTACTGCCCTCATCCTCTTCCATTGTATTATAGGATCAGACTACTGCCCTCATCCTCCTCTATAGTATCAGACTACTGCCCTCATCCTCCTCCATTGTATTATAGGATCAGACTACTGCCCTCATCCTCCTCTATAGGATCAGACTACTGCCCTCATCCTCCTCCATTGTATTATAGGATCAGACTTCTGCCCGCATCCTCTACGATCCTTCTCCTCCATCTTCTCAGTCCCATATATATATATATATATATATATATATATATATATATATATATATATATATATATATATATATATATATATAGGGGCTGTCTGTTTCCCCCATTGCTGTGTATTCCCCAATTTGCCTCCTTGGCCCTGATGATGTCATCAGTGATGGCTTCTCTGTATGTTGTGGTGCCGCAGAGCTCAGCGCCGCTCCTGTTTCGTCTTCCTTCCTGCAGGTCTCGGTGTGCGGACACTAATGGTGGAACCATCTACTATAATCCTCTCTCCTCTGCAGGTACTTATGGCACCGTGTTCAAAGCAAAGAACCGCGAGACCCATGAGATTGTGGCTCTGAAGCGCGTGCGGCTGGACGACGATGACGAGGTGAGGGGCGGCCGCGCCGCTGTATGGCCGTGGTCTGTATGTGGATGTATGTTCTCTATATGTCATCTCCATGTCTGTCTCTGCAGGGGGTCCCCAGCTCTGCCCTCCGAGAGATCTGCTTACTGAAGGAGCTGAAACACAAGAACATAGTCAGGTAAGGAGGGGCAGCCAAACATGGCCCCAGGGGACCTCCGCCATTGCTGGGAGTGGGACCAGCCTGCACTTCCATCACTTAGAGGGTCACAAGTTCCTCCATCAGTTCTTATTGACAAATGTGGTAGTGGGATGGACGAGGAAAAGATGGTGTAGTCCTTTAAAGATACTGGAGGAGCCTGGAGCTGAAATGTAGGCAAAACAATTTATTGTGCAGCTTTGGATGTGGTTGGAGTATATGTGTATAACACTCTAGACTGTTTGTTGGGACCGTACTGTAAATTCTCTGTATCATTATCAGACATGACCTGATAACCACTGGATTACTACTACAGGCAGGAGGGGGTGGCAGCCGCCACTTGGTGGGGGGGGGGGGATCTCTGCCCCAAATATTAGTAATAGATTTCAGATCTGTGTGAAATTTCACTATAAAACTTGTATCAGCATTTTTTGCTACATGGTTATACTTATGTTTGGCAGGTTACATGATGTTCTCCACAGTGACAAGAAGCTGACGCTGGTCTTTGAGTATTGTGATCAGGTGAGTATTACCGGCAACCTCATGTATGTTCTGGGGGGTCAGGGGGAGTTATCTGCAGATTTTGGCTTTCTACTGTGCAAGTTGAAATCTGTATTAGGCTGGTGTTACACGGTCATAATGTAAGTCCGCAAATGGTTATACACATTATATTCAATGCGGCCTCTTACACCGGAGTCTATGTTGCTGATCAGCAGCTTGCGGACTGTAAAGTCATTATGGCTGTGTAAGAACAGCCTTACTCAGTCCCTAGCCTGACATGGCTGATAACAGATAGTAATAGATTGTATTCCCCTGTCCTACAGTCGGCCTCTCCTCTCCTGACATGGCTGATAACAGATAGTAATAGATTGTATTCCCCTGTCCTACAGTCGGCCTCTCCTCTCCTGACATGGCTGATAACAGATAGTAATAGATTGTATTCCCCTGTCCTACAGTCGGCCTCTCCTCTCCTGACATGGCTGATAACAGATAGTAATAGATTGTATTCCCCTGTCCTACAGTCGGCCTCTCCTGACATGGCAGATAACAGATAGTAATAGATTGTATTCCCCTGTCCTACAGTCGGCCTCTCCTGACATGGCTGATAACAGATAGTAATAGATTGTATTCTCCTGTCCTACAGTCGGCCTCTCCTCTCCTGACATGGCTGATAACAGATAGTAATAGATTGTATTCTCCTGTCCTACAGTCGGCCTCTCCTCTCCTGACATGGCTGATAACAGATAGTAATAGATTGTATTCCCCTGTCCTACAGTCGGCCTCTCCTCTCCTGACATGGCTGATAACAGATAGTAATAGATTGTATTCCCCTGTCCTACAGTCGGCCTCTCCTGACATGGCTGATAACAGATAGTAATAGATTGTATTCTCCTGTCCTACAGTCGGCCTCTCCTCTCCTGACATGGCAGATAACGGATAGTAATAGATTGTATTCCCCTGTCCTACAGTCGGCCTCTCCTCTCCTGACATGGCAGATAACGGATAGTAATAGATTGTATTCTCCTGTCCTACAGTCGGCCTCTCCTCTCCTGACATGGCAGATAACGGATAGTAATAGATTGTATTCCCCTGTCTTACAGTCGGCCTCTCCTCTCCTGACATGGCTGATAACAGATAGTAATAGATTGTATTCCCCTGTCCTACAGTCGGCCTCTCCTGACATGGCTGATAACAGATAGTAATAGATTGTATTCCCCTGTCCTACAGTCGGCCTCTCCTGACATGGCTGATAACAGATAGTAATAGATTGTATTCCCCTATCCTACAGTCGGCCTCTCCTCTCCTGACATGGCTGATAACAGATAGTAATAGATTGTATTCCCCTGTCCTACAGTCGGCCTCTCCTGACATGGCTGATAACAGATAGTAATAGATTGTATTCCCCTGTCCTACAGTCGGCCTCTCCTGACATGGCTGATAACAGATAGTAATAGATTGTATTCCCCTGTCCTACAGTCGGCCTCTCCTGACATGGCTGATAACAGATAGTAATAGATTGTATTCCCCTGTCCTACAGTCGGCCTCTCCTGACATGGCTGATAACAGATAGTAATAGATTGTATTCCCCTGTCCTACAGTCGGCCTCTCCTCTCCTGACATGGCTGATAACAGATAGTAATAGATTGTATTCTCCTGTCCTACAGTCGGCCTCTCCTCTCCTGACATGGCTGATAACAGATAGTAATAGATTGTATTCCCCTGTCCTACAGTCGGCCTCTCCCCTCCTGACATGGCTGATAACAGATAGTAATAGATTGTATTCTCCTGTCCTACAGTCGGCCTCTCCTCTCCTTTCATGGCTGACAACAGATAGTAATAGATTGTGTTCCCCTGTCCTACAGTCGGCCTATCCTCTCCTGACATGGCTGATAACAGATAGTAATAGATTGTATTCCCCTGTCCTACAGTCGGCCTCTCCCCTCCTGACATGGCTGATAACAGATAGTAATAGATTGTATTCCCCTGTCCTACAGTCGGCCTCTCCTCTCCTGACATGGCTGATAACAGATAGTAATAGATTGTATTCCCCTGTCCTACAGTCGGCCTCTCCCCTCCTGACATGGCTGATAACAGATAGTAATAGATTGTATTCCCCTGTCCTACAGTCGGCCTCTCCCCTCCTGACATGGCTGATAACAGATAGTAATAGATTGTATTCCCCTGTCCTACAGTCGGCCTCTCCTCTCCTTTCATGGCTGATAACAGATAGTAATAGATTGTATTCTCCTGTCCTACAGTCGGCCTCTCCTCTCCTGACATGGCTGATAACAGATAGTAATAGATTGTATTCCTCTGTCCTACAGTCGGCCTCTCCCCTCCTGACATGGCTGATAACAGATAGTAATAGATTGTATTCCTCTGTCCTACAGTCGGCCTCTCCTCTCCTGACATGGCTGATAACAGATAGTAATAGATTGTATTCTCCTGTCCTACAGTCGGCCTCTCCTGACATGGCTGATAACAGATAGTAATAGATTGTATTCCCCTGTCCTACAGTCGGCCTCTCCTCTCCTGACATGGCTGATACCAGATAGTAATAGATTGTATTCCCCTGTCCTACAGTCGGCCTCTCCCCTCCTGACATGGCTGATAACAGATAGTAATAGATTGTATTCCCCTGTCCTACAGTCGGCCTCTCCTCTCCTGACATGGCTGATAACAGATAGTAATAGATTGTATTCTCCTGTCCTACAGTCGGCCTCTCCTGACATGGCTGATAACAGATAGTAATAGATTGTATTCCCCTGTCCTACAGTCGGCCTCTCCCCTCCTGACATGGCTGATAACAGATAGTAATAGATTGTATTCCCCTGTCCTACAGTCGGCCTCTCCTCTCCTGACATGGCTGATAACAGATAGTAATAGATTGTATTCCCCTGTCCTACAGTCGGCCTCTCCTCTCCTGACATGGCTGATAACAGATAGTAATTGTAAAAAAAAATGGATCCTTGTAAATCCAGCTGTAATTTATTTATTTATTTTTTTGTTTATTGCAGGATCTGAAAAAATATTTTGACAGCTGTAATGGCGACCTGGACCCAGAAATTGTGAAGGTAATGCATGTATTCTGTCATCGACTTCCATTAGCGTGGGCTGTTAGTGTATTATATGTGCTGCTATATACGGCCGGTGTTGGGTTTCTCTTGCTTATATGTTGACATTTTGTCCTGGAATCTAGTGGTGGCCATATTAGTAAGACGCATGGCCGCTTGTCTCTGCTTTATGACTGTTGCAAAAATAAATTTTTGGTTTAGAACTGTAAGTAGATCTTCAGTGTTCTGATGTTTTTATTCAGTTTGTTATAAAGTGACAGTTCTCTTCTCCTCTGTCCCCTCTAGTCCTTTATGTATCAGCTGCTGAAGGGTCTGGCGTTCTGCCACAGTCGTAACGTTCTGCACCGAGACCTCAAACCTCAAAACCTGCTGATCAATCGGGTAAAAATATATGGGGTGGGGATAGGGACATACTTGATATCAGAGGTCATGGGGAGTGGGAGAGAAGGGGCAAGGAGAAGACGAAAGTAATCTGAAGTCTGTCATGTCACTCACAGACATGGCTGATAAGAAGATGAAGAAGAATCATTACCAAAAAGACTTGATTTTTCTTTAACTGGCAATGTATTTTACCTCCAATTCCCAGCAATATAACTACTATAATACTACTCCTATATACAAGAATATAACTACTATAATACTACTCCTATGTACAAGAATATAACTACAATAATACTACTCCTATGTACAAGAATATAACTACTATAATACTACTCCTATATACAAGAATATAACTACTATAATACTACTCCTATATACAAGAATATAACTACTATAATACTACTCCTATGTACAAGAATATAACTACTATAATACTACTCCTATGTACAAGAATATAACTACTATAATACTACTCCTATGTACAAGAATATAACTACTATAATACTACTCCTATATACAAGAATATAACTACTATAATACTACTCCTATGTACAAGAATATAACTACTATAATACTACTCCTATGTACAAGAATATAACTACTATAATACTGCTCCTATGTACAAGAATATAACTACTATAATACTACTATATACAAGAATATAACTACTATAATACTACTCCTATGTACAAGAATATAACTACTATAATACTATATACAAGAATATAACTACTATAATACTACTGCTATATACAAGAATATAACTACTGTAATACTACCTCCTATGTACAAGAATATAACTACTATAATACTACCTCCTATGTACAAGAATATAACTACTATAATACTACTGCTATATACAAGAATATAACTACTATAATACTGCTCCTATGTACAAGAATATAACTACTATAATACTACTCCTATGTACAAGAATATAACTACTATAATACTGCTCCTATGTACAAGAATATAACTACTATAATACTGCTCCTATGTACAAGAATATAACTACTATAATACTGCTCCTATGTACAAGAATATAACTACTATAATACTGCTCCTATGTACAAGAATATAACTACTATAATACTACTCCTATGTACAAGAATATAACTACTATAATACTACCTCCTATGTACAAGAATATAACTACTATAATACTACTCCTATGTACAAGAATATAACTACTATAATACTGCTCCTATGTACAAGAATATAACTACTATAATACTGCTCCTATGTACAAGAATATAACTACTATAATACTGCCCCTATGTACAAGAATATTACTACTATAATACTACTCCTATGTACAAGAATATAACTACTATAATACTGCTCCTATGTACAAGAATATAACTACTATAATACTACTCCTATGTACAAGAATATAACTACTATAATACTACCTCCTATGTACCTGTATATAGCTCCTGCATTTTGTGAGTGATATATTAGTGACCGGTCCCTATTGGTCCTATATATAATACTGACACGTGTTCTTTCTGTTATCAGAATGGAGAGCTGAAGCTTGCAGACTTCGGCCTTGCTCGGGCGTTTGGTATTCCGGTTCGGTGTTACTCTGCTGAGGTGAGTTTTTGTTTTGGATCCTCTTTACATTTTGTGCTGGAGATTCCTCTGGTACTTATGGATCGCTCCACTTTCCCCCGTGTCTCCCTCTAGGTGGTGACACTTTGGTATCGCCCGCCTGATGTCCTGTTCGGTGCTAAGCTGTACTCCACCTCTATAGACATGTGGTCGGCCGGCTGTATCTTTGCAGGTAGGTCTGTGCGGTTCCTTCCTATAATCTGGCCCTTGTGCAGGCCGGTAGTTTCACCATGTTTGCACCATTGGGTTGTTTTCCTGTTGCTCCTCTGTGGGGTTACTGCGCGTGTTTGGGGATTTCTGTATGTGACCTGTATGTCCCGCTCTCTCTCTCTCTCCTCAGAGCTGGCCAATGCTGGGCGGCCGCTATTTCCTGGAAATGACGTAGACGACCAACTGAAGAGAATTTTCCGATATCCTTATTGAGCCCCTGCTGCTGTGTTGCGATGGGGGCTGACTTATTTGGGGAGATTTTCTGGTTTGGTTTTTAACGCTGTTTTCTGACCCCTTGGCGGTATTTTATACTGATGACATGCAGCAGATTCTGGAGCAGCTGATTGGTGCAGGGCTCGGGGGTCGGGACACCATTAGTCAAATGTTGATGGCCGATCCTGACAAATTGGATCAGTATTTAACACCGCCTGGTTGTTGGGAGACCCCTTTAATCTCAGGTCATGTCACTAGACTGTAAGCCAGGCACTGATCAGTAGGAGCTGCCCTTTCCAAAGGTGGCGCTAGAGGAACAATTTTTGCATCTTATTTCTCAGAGATCCTATACGCGGCCTGTGTCTCGGCCCTCCGGTATTGGTCGTCTCCTTCACTCTACAGTTAGGAATCTTCCTTAACACATCACACATTGCTTGGAACCCCGACTGAGGAGCAATGGCCGGCCATGACCAAGCTGCCCGACTATAAGGTGAGCTCACACGTGTAGTGACATCAGGACAAGAGCTGATACTGGAATTCCAATTGTGATCGTGAAATTTACTCTATCGCCGATTGGAATCCAATCCTGGTCGCTCAACCCTAGTCTCCAGCTTCTGAGTATGTAGTATGATATATTACCACTAGATGGCAGCACCATCCTATAGTGACCCCAGGCCATCGGGATCACATTGTGTATGTCGGGCTCACAGAGGGGGTTGCAGAGAACATGACGCCCCTTCAGTGTTTACTACACCTACTAGTGGTCGTGCTTGGTATTGCAGCTCATTGCCGATCTGTGTCGTCGCTCTGTCCTGTGCGACCTGTTTCTCATCATCAGATCGTTTCCGTTTCTCTTTCAGCCCTACCCCATGTATCCTGCAACTACCTCTCTAGTGAATGTTGTACCCAAGCTGAATGCAACTGGAAGAGACTTGTTACAGGTTAGTGGCGCTGGTGGTACTACAACTCCCAGCATTCATAGCCCGCCACCCCTGTATATGCACATTACATGTACCGGCCATAGCACTGCAGTCTCAGCATCTCTAGAATACCTCCTGTTCACATTATAGCGGTTTTTATTATTTCTTCCTGTCTGGAAACCATCAGCAAGCTGTGGGCGGAGCTTCTGTTTGTAATGTTTCTCCTCTCCATTCCCTTTAAATATTGTGCAGTGAGAACATCTCCATGCCGGTGGGAGGAGCTATATAGGATTATATAACCTGGCTATATGGCTAGTTGCCCTACATGCTGATGGTTTCCAGGTCACTATACTGAGCCCCCTGTAACCCCCCGCTCTCTTCCTGATTCTCTCCTTACACAGAATCTCTTCTCTTTCCAGAACTTGCTGAAGTGTAATCCGGTGCAGAGGATTTCGGCAGACGAGGCTCTACAACACCCCTACTTTGCTGACTACTGCCCCCCATAATGTCCCCACCCCTCAAAACTCCCACCTTTGTTCCCAGTCATACATCACGGTCATGTCAGTTACTTGCCCCCCTGCATGGTCACTTAGCCCAGTCCACTCCTAAAGCGCCCCCTGTAGGCCACGGTGTTAATGGGAACCTGTCAGGTAATTTGGGACACCACCCATAGATACTCATGGGGCGGGGGATTCGTGTCCCGAATTGTCCTGTTATAGCACAATCTGCGGCCCCAATAAAATAAACCAAACCTTTACCCTTGGAGATGAATCTGATCGGACTCCTCTCTGGTGCTGGCGGCGCCTGCGCACTCAGGACGTAGACCCCAGCATGGCCGCACAGGTGCCGGAGGTCCCGGGCGCGTGCGCTGAGGCTGAGCTGAAGAACCGCGCCGGTGCAGGGCGTACAGCCGCAGACTATAAAGCTTGTGGCCACGGATGGCCTTACAACATGGCGATTTGAGTCCCTAAACCCCCGCTCCATGAGGCCCTGACCGATTCCCTTCCACGTGAGCTCATTATCACTATGAATGTAAAGCTGGTTGTTACAAGCTCCACCCATAATCTGGGCGGAGCCTGCTAACAGTGCCATAGACTAGCACTTGCGATTGTTACCGTAAATGATCATGGGTGGGGCTTATTAATTGCTGTGCATATATGGGTTCAGCCAGCAGGGGGCAGGCAAGAGAAATCATTCCAATCATACCGCCTTATCTCGTCCATCCCTCCCCCCGTGCTGCATATCCTCTCCCCCCTAATTTATTTTTTACACCCCCCTGTAGGTGGAGTCCTGGCAGTCCCGCCCCCTTTGTATATTTTAATGTACATTTCTGAATGGTTTATTTGCATCTTTTTCTTTTGCCCTGTAAATGTTCGGCCGTTTCCGGAGAAATGCAGTTTTATTTTACAGACATTTTGGGTTTGTGTATTTTATTTTATTTTTATTTTTTCCTCAAAATTCCAAAATTGTAAAACTTTATTTGATCCACATTAGTGAACATTAAACATTGTGGCTGGATTCTGACGGGAAGGCCTCTCCCATTGTCTCACCTTCTGGTAGGAGAAGATCCAAGACCTCGGTTCTTACAGGTAATACAGCGGGGTTATAGTATATAATCCGGGGGTCCGGTATCTTCTCAGAACACGTCTATGAGAGTCCTCGGCATCATGTCCCCCGATGCAGTCCCTTGGACCTTATGGCATATGAGTCACCTCCAGGGGCAAGTACTAGGGGTCTGCAATCGTGGCCCTCAGGATTAGACTTTCTCCCAGAACTCGTCTTCTACTGGTGGCTACACCTGAAACCTTCCTGGACCCTGTTGACCACCGATGCATCGCTTTCAGGACGGGGAGCCCATCTGTCCGAGAAGAATGAACAAATCTGGACCAGGATAGAAAGGATGACATGATCCGACTGGAGGGAACTCGGAGCATTCTCAAGCGCTGTCAAGATCCCGTCCAACATGGCGACTGTAATAAACAAGGAAGCTCCAGATCTTTATCCCTTCTCGGGAAGGCAGGTCTGATTTTCACCAGGGCAGAGAAGAATCTGACCCATCTCTGTGCGGTTCACATTCAGGGCTCCTTGAACATAGTAATTCTGAATTATTTTCCAGCTTCCCAGTACATTATATAGAATAAATAATGGTGGCATCATGAAGAAAAATTTGTCCCGCAAAGATGAAGACCTCATATGTCTCTGGGAGCGGAGAAATAAAAAAGTTATGGGGTTTAGAAGGAGGGGAGTCAAAAACGAAAATCAAAAATGCCATCGGCGGGAAAGGGTTAAAGACTATCCACAGTTCTTTCTCTGCGTTCCGCCATTGGCTCCATCATTGAGGAGGAAGAAAAACTCCAAACACTGGATGTAGTAAGGAGTCTCCAAATGTATCTTCAGCGTACACGGCCCTTCAGAAGATCAGAGAACATCTTCATTAATATATAAGGTAGAGACAAAGGTCTCCAGGCTTCCTAAGCAGTCCTGCTGCCACCACATTGCAGATTTTACTATTTGTCTGTTACTTTGAGAGTCCCTGATGAATCTGATAGCGGGAACGTGTAGTGTTATCCAATATGGCGGCTTTGTCCGCTATAGATGGGAATTCCAGCGCTGATGAGGCTTCTGCCCGTGTGTATTGCTCTCGTTTCCCTGCACAGTCCTGTTGGGATGTCATTAGGCCAGGACAGGCGGAGATACATTGTCTCTACAACATAGTACACATCCCAATATGCAGGCGCCGCTGCAGAGGTCTAACTGGCATGTACAGAGGAGGAGGGTATATAATCTAGGCTGGACCGCTATATATCTGCTATACACTGCTGTGACTGGGCGGGAGCGCTGCATTCTGTTCTGTCCTTCTAGGGTTTTTTTCTATTTTTATATACTTCAATAAAATTGAAGTTCTATATTTTGTATCAGTCACCAATCAGCTTTCTAAAGTGATACTTACAGGATAAGTAATGTAATGTATGTACACAGTGACTGTACCAGCAGAATAGTGAGCGCAGCTCTGGAGTATAATACAGGATAAGTAATGTAATGTATGTACACAGTGACTGCACCGGCAGAATAGTGAGCGCAGCTCTGGAGTATAATACAGGATAAGTAATGTAATGTATGTACACAGTGACTGTACCGGCAGAATAGTGAGCGCAGCTCTGGAGTATAATACAGGATAAGTAATGTAATGTATGTACACAGTGACTGTACCGGCAGAATAGTGAGCGCAGCTCTGGAGTATAATACAGGATAAGTAATGTAATGTATGTACACAGTGACTGCACCGGCAGAATAGTGAGCGCAGCTCTGGAGTATAATACAGGATAAGTAATGTAATGTATGTACACAGTGACTGCACCGGCAGAATAGTGAGCGCAGCTCTGGAGTATAATACAGGATAAGTAATGTAATGTATGTACACAGTGACTGTACCGGCAGAATAGTGAGCGCAGCTCTGGAGTATAATACAGGATAAGTAATGTAATGTATGTACACAGTGACTGCACCAGCAGAATAGTGAGCGCAGCTCTGGGGTATAATACAGTGTAAGTAATGTAATGTATGTACACAGTGACTGTACCAGCAGAATAGTGAGCGCAGCTCTGGAGTATAATACAGGATAAGTAATGTAATGTATGTACACAGTGACTGTACCAGCAGAATAGTGAGCGCAGCTCTGGAGTATAATACAGGATAAGTAATGTAATGTATGTACACAGTGACTGCACCAGCAGAATAGTGAGCGCAGCTCTGGAGTATAACACAGGATAAGTAATGTAATGTATGTACACAGTGACTGCACCAGCAGAATAGTGAGCGCAGCTCTGGAGTATAACACAGGATAAGTAATGTAATGTATGTACACAGTGACTGTACCAGCAGAATAGTGAGTGCAGCTCTGCGGTATAATACAGGATAAGTAATGTAATGTATGTACACAGTGACTGCACCGGCAGAATAGTGAGTGCAGCTCTGCGGTATAATACAGGATAAGTAATGTAATGTATGTACACAGTGACTGTACCGGCAGAATAGTGAGTGCAGCTCTGCGGTATAATACAGGATAAGTAATGTAATGTATGTACACAGTGACTGTACCGGCAGAATAGTGAGTGCAGCTCTGCGGTATAATACAGGATAAGTAATGTAATGTATGTACACAGTGACTGTACCGGCAGAATAGTGAGCGCAGCTCTGGGGTATAATACAGGATAAGTAATGTAATGTATGTACACAGTGACTGTACCGGCAGAATAGTGAGTGCAGCTCTGCAGTATAATACAGGATAAGTAATGTAATGTATATACACAGTGACTGTACCGGCAGAATAGTGAGTGCAGCTCTGGAGTATAATACAGGATAAGTAATGTAATGTATGTACACAGTGACTGTACCGGCAGAATAGTGAGTGCAGCTCTGGAGTATAATACAGGATAAGTAATGTAATGTATGTACACAGTGACTGTACCAGCAGAATAGTGAGCGCAGCTCTGGAGTATAATACAGGATAAGTAATGTATGTACACAGTGACTGCACCAGCAGAATAGTGAGTGCAGCTCTGGAGTATAATACAGGATAAGTAATGTAATGTATGTACACAGTGACTGTACCGGCAGAATAGTGAGTGCAGCTCTGCAGTATAATACAGGATAAGTAATGTAAGGTATGTACACAGTGACTACACCAGCAGAATAGTGAGCGCAGCTCTGCAGTATAATACAGGATATGTAATGTAATGTATGTACACAGTGACTGTACCAGCAGAATAGTGAGCGCAGCTCTGCAGTATAATACAGGATATGTAATGTAATGTATGTACACAGTGACTGTACCAGCAGAATAGTGAGCGCAGCTCTGCAGTATAATACAGGATATGTAATGTAATGTATGTACACAGTGACCGCACCAGCAGAATAGTGAGCGCAGCTCTGGAGTATAATACAGGATAAGTAATGTAATGTATGTACACAGTGACTGTACCAGCAGAATAGTGAGCGCAGCTCTGGAGTATAATACAGGATAAGTAATGTAATGTATGTACACAGTGACTGCACCAGCAGAATAGTGAGCGCAGCTCTGGAGTATAATACAGGATATGTAATGTATGTACACAGTGAAGCAGATATATAACTACAGAGTCCAGGAAATGTTTTATTTATTAGTCCGCACAGTGAATGTACAGTACAATCTTCCTATATTACAGCTTCCTGAGTGACAGAACAGTATATTGGTCTATTGTAAACTATGTTATAAATATATATATACATACACAATATATGTTCTTACACAGGGGCACCACACCCGTGTTCTGTGTCTCTTCTGTGTAATACTGTAAAATAATCTATTTCTGTACAAAGTGAGAGCAGGAATAGCAACGAGGATCTGACCTCAGCCGGGATCTCCTCTCCTGTGTAGTAATATACAGATGACATCAGCGGGGGTCTCCTCTCCTGGTTTCTCCTTGATAATGTTTTCTGGTCCGGTTCCTTTTGTGTTGCGTGCGTTTCATGGTCTTGCTGCTGTAGTATTGGAGTACATGAGGTATTTCTGGTGTTTCTAGGACTCTTGGTTCTGTCTACGTATAAGCTCTGCGTACGGGCCGCCTCTTCTCAGCAGCTCATGATGGGTCCCACTCTGGGAGAAAAACACAAGAAATAGCTTCATTACTGCAACCTTCTTGTACTGTACTAATCTTATCACACCCCGTACTCAAGAACAAGGATCTGACAACAGCAAAGAGCTCCTCTCCTGTACACCATACTGAAGAGCTGACAACAAAGAGCTCCTCTCCTGTACACCATACTGAAGAGCTGACAACAAAGAGCTCCTCTCCTGTACACCATACTGAAGAGCTGACAACAAAGAGCTCCTCTCCTGTACACCATACTGAAGAGCTGACAACAAAGAGCTCCTCTCCTGTACACCATACTGAAGAGCTGACAACAAAGAGCTCCTCTCCTTTACACCATACTGAAGAGCTGACAATAAAGAGCTCCTCTCCTGTATACCATACTGAAGATCTTACATCAGCAAGGAGCACAAAGATGATAGATTCCCAATCAGAGCCAAAACCAGGAATGCAGCTTTGGATGTGAATGGAGTGATGTATTCTTGCTCTGTGTTGAGTATGTTACGTGGACTCACCTCAGCTATACGACCCTTTGACAGGACCACGATGATATCGGCATCTGCAATGGTGCTCAGCCGATGAGCGATGACCAAGACAGTGCGGCCAGAAGAGGCGCGATCCAGGGCTAACTGTACCGTCCGCTCAGACTCCGAGTCCAGTGCGCTTGTAGCTTCGTCCAGAATTAAAATCCGGGGGTCTTTGAGAAGAGCGCGGGCGATGGCCACCCGCTGCTTCTGTCCTCCGGAGAGGGTGACTCCGCGCTCACCTGTCAGCCAAGACAAGTAGTTATGGGGCATGATATAACATTCACCAGTACAGGGATAGGGGGCGTCAGTGAGTAGCACTGCTCAGTCTCCTGTACCTCTATTGACTTCTAGGGGTGGATACAGGAGTTATTTGCTCTCTGACCTGTATATAGCAGCCTGTATCCCGCTGATGTATACCCTGCAGCACAGACAGCTCTGCTATAGGGAGCAGTGGTTATAATGGAGGTCTGCACTCCACGGGACACTTACCGAGCAGTGTGTTATATCCATCTGGAAAGTTCTGGATAAAGTCATCGGCATTCGCCAGTTTTGCCGCTTCCCGGACCTCGGCATCACTGGCGTCCGGTCGTCCAAAGCGAATGTTTTCCATGATGCTCGTCCCAAAAAGAACAGGCTCCTGATTGATGAGGAATCGACAGCAAGCTGTTATATATCATCTTATTACGTGAGCTTCTCTCCTGCCTAATTACAGTTCATTGAGCTCCTCTCCCTCCTTATTACAGTACAGTGAGCTACTCTCTAGCCTTATTACAGTGCAGTGAGCTCCTCTCCCTCCTTATTACAGTGCAGTGAGCTCCTCTCCTTCTTTATTACAGTGCAGTGAGCTCCTCTCCCTCCTTATTACAGGGCAGTGAGCTCCTCTCCCTCCTTATTACAGGGCAGTGAGCTCCTCTCCTTCCTTGTTACAGTGCATTGAGCTCCTATCTCTCCTTATTACAGTGCAGTGAGCTCCTCTCCCTCCTTATTACAATGCAGTGAGCTCCTCTCCCTCCTTATTACAGTGCAGTGAGCTCCTTTCTCTCCTTGTTACAGTGCAGTGAGCTCCTCTCCCTCCTTATTACAGGGCAGTGAGCTCCTCTCCCTCCTTATTACAGGGCAGTGAGCTCCTCTCCCTCCTTATTACAGGGCAGTGAGCTCCTCTACCACCTTATTACAGTACAGTGAGCTCCTCTCCTACCTTATTACACTGCTGTGAGCTCCTCTCCCTCCTTATTACAGCACAGTGAGCTCCTCTCCCTCCTTATTACAGCACAGTGAGCTCCTCTCTCTCTCCTTATTACAGTGCAGTGAGCTCCCCTCCCTCCTTATTACAGGTCAGTGAGCTCCTCTCTCTCTCCTTATTACAGGGCAGTGAGCTCCTCTCCTTCCTTGTTACAGGGCAGTGAGCTCCTCTACCACCTTATTACAGTACAGTGAGCTCCTCTCCTACCTTATTACACTGCTGTGAGCTCCTCTCCCTCCTTATTACAGCACAGTGAGCTCCTCTCCCTCCTTATTACAGCACAGTGAGCTCCTCTCTCTCTCCTTATTACAGTGCAGTGAGCTCCCCTCCCTCCTTATTACAGGTCAGTGAGCTCCTCTCTCTCTCCTTATTACAGTGCAGTGAGCTCCTCTCCTTCCTTGTTACAGTGCATTGAGCTCCTCTCTCTCCTTATTACAGTACAGTGAGCGCCTCTCCTACCTTATTACAGTGAGCTCCTCTCCAGCCTTATTACAGTACAGTGAGCTCCTCTCCTACCTTATTACACTGCTGTGAGCTCCTCTCTCTCCTTATTACAGTGCAGTGAGCTCCTCTCCTTCCTTGTTACAGTGCATTGAGCTCCTCTCCTACCTTATTACAGTGAGCTCCTCTCCAGCCTTATTACAGTACAGTGAGCTCCTCCCCTACCTTATTACAGGGCAGTGAGCTCCTCTACCACCTTATTACAGTACAGTGAGCTCCTCTCCTACCTTATTACACTGCTGTGAGCTCCTCTCTCTCCTTATTACAATGCAGTGAGCTCCTCTCCTTCCTTGTTACAGTGCATTGAGCTCCTCTCCTACCTTATTACAGTGAGCTCCTCTCCAGCCTTATTACAGTACAGTGAGCTCCTCCCCTACCTTATTACAGGGCAGTGAGCTCCTCTACCACCTTATTACAGTACAGTGAGCTCCTCTCCTACCTTATTACACTGCTGTGAGCTCCTCTCTCTCCTTATTACAATGCAGTGAGCTCCTTTCTCTCCTTGTTACAGTGCATTGAGCTCCTATCTCTCCTTATTACAGTGCAGTGAGCTCCTCTCCCTCCTTATTACAATGCAGTGAGCTCCTCTCCCTCCTTATTACAGTGCAGTGAGCTCCTTTCTCTCCTTGTTACAGTGCAGTGAGCTCCTCTCCCTCCTTATTACAGGGCAGTGAGCTCCTCTCCCTCCTTATTACAGGGCAGTGAGCTCCTCTCCCTCCTTATTACAGGGCAGTGAGCTCCTCTACCACCTTATTACAGTACAGTGAGCTCCTCTCCTACCTTATTACACTGCTGTGAGCTCCTCTCCCTCCTTATTACAGCACAGTGAGCTCCTCTCCCTCCTTATTACAGCACAGTGAGCTCCTCTCTCTCTCCTTATTACAGTGCAGTGAGCTCCCCTCCCTCCTTATTACAGGTCAGTGAGCTCCTCTCTCTCTCCTTATTACAGTGCAGTGAGCTCCTCTCCTTCCTTGTTACAGTGCATTGAGCTCCTCTCCCTCCTTATTACAGTACAGTGAGCGCCTCTCCTACCTTATTACAGTGAGCTCCTCTCCAGCCTTATTACAGTACAGTGAGCTCCTCCCCTACCTTATTACAGGGCAGTGAGCTCCTCTACCACCTTATTACAGTACAGTGAGCTCCTCTCCTACCTTATTACACTGCTGTGAGCTCCTCTCTCTCCTTATTACAGTGCAGTGAGCTCCTCTCCTTCCTTGTTACAGTGCATTGAGCTCCTCTCCCTCCTTATTACAATGCAGTGAGCTCCTTTCTCTCCTTGTTACAGTGCATTGAGCTCCTATCTCTCCTTATTACAGTGCAGTGAGCTCCTCTCCCTCCTTATTACAATGCAGTGAGCTCCTCTCCCTCCTTATTACAGTGCAGTGAGCTCCTTTCTCTCCTTGTTACAGTGCAGTGAGCTCCTCTCCCTCCTTATTACAGGGCAGTGAGCTCCTCTCCCTCCTTATTACAGGGCAGTGAGCTCCTCTACCACCTTATTACAGTACAGTGAGCTCCTCTCCTACCTTATTACACTGCTGTGAGCTCCTCTCCCTCCTTATTACAGCACAGTGAGCTCCTCTCCCTCCTTATTACAGCACAGTGAGCTCCTCTCTCTCTCCTTATTACAGTGCAGTGAGCTCCCCTCCCTCCTTATTACAGGTCAGTGAGCTCCTCTCTCTCTCCTTATTATAGGGCAGTGAGCTCCTCTCCTTCCTTGTTACAGGGCAGTGAGCTCCTCTACCACCTTATTACAGTACAGTGAGCTCCTCTCCTACCTTATTACACTGCTGTGAGCTCCTCTCCCTCCTTATTACAGCACAGTGAGCTCCTCTCCCTCCTTATTACAGCACAGTGAGCTCCTCTCTCTCTCCTTATTACAGTGCAGTGAGCTCCCCTCCCTCCTTATTACAGGTCAGTGAGCTCCTCTCTCTCTCCTTATTACAGTGCAGTGAGCTCCTCTCCTTCCTTGTTACAGTGCATTGAGCTCCTCTCCCTCCTTATTACAGTACAGTGAGCGCCTCTCCTACCTTATTACAGTGAGCTCCTCTCCAGCCTTATTACAGTACAGTGAGCTCCTCCCCTACCTTATTACAGGGCAGTGAGCTCCTCTACCACCTTATTACAGTACAGTGAGCTCCTCTCCTACCTTATTACACTGCTGTGAGCTCCTCTCTCTCCTTATTACAGTGCAGTGAGCTCCTCTCCTTCCTTGTTACAGTGCATTGAGCTCCTCTCCCTCATTATTACAGTACAGTGAGCACCTCTCCTACCTTATTACAGTGAGCTCCTCTCCAGCCTTATTACAGTACAGTGAGCTCCTCCCCTACCTTATTACAGGGCAGTGAGCTCCTCTACCACCTTATTACAGTACAGTGAGCTCCTCTCCTACCTTATTACAGGGCAGTGAGCTCCTCTCCTACCTTATTACACTGCTGTGAGCTCCTCTCTCTCCTTATTACAGTGCAGTGAGCTCCTCTCCTTCCTTGTTACAGTGCATTGAGCTCCTCTCCCTCCTTATTACAATGCAGTGAGCTCCTTTCTCTCCTTGTTACAGTGCATTGAGCTCCTATCTCTCCTTATTACAGTGCAGTGAGCTCCTCTCCCTCCTTATTACAATGCAGTGAGCTCCTCTCCCTCCTTATTACAGTGCAGTGAGCTCCTTTCTCTCCTTGTTACAGTGCAGTGAGCTCCTCTCCCTCCTTATTACAGGGCAGTGAGCTCCTCTCCCTCCTTATTACAGGGCAGTGAGCTCCTCTCCCTCCTTATTACAGGGCAGTGAGCTCCTCTCCCTCCTTATTACAGGGCAGTGAGCTCCTCTACCACCTTATTACAGTACAGTGAGCTCCTCTCCTACCTTATTACACTGCTGTGAGCTCCTCTCCCTCCTTATTACAGCACAGTGAGCTCCTCTCCCTCCTTATTACAGCACAGTGAGCTCCTCTCCCTCCTTATTACAGCACAGTGAGCTCCTCTCTCTCTCCTTATTACAGTGCAGTGAGCTCCCCTCCCTCCTTATTACAGGTCAGTGAGCTCCTCTCTCTCTCCTTATTACAGGGCAGTGAGCTCCTCTCCTTCCTTGTTACAGGGCAGTGAGCTCCTCTACCACCTTATTACAGTACAGTGAGCTCCTCTCCTACCTTATTACACTGCTGTGAGCTCCTCTCCCTCCTTATTACAGCACAGTGAGCTCCTCTCCCTCCTTATTACAGCACAGTGAGCTCCTCTCTCTCTCCTTATTACAGTGCAGTGAGCTCCCCTCCCTCCTTATTACAGGTCAGTGAGCTCCTCTCTCTCTCCTTATTACAGTGCAGTGAGCTCCTCTCCTTCCTTGTTACAGTGCATTGAGCTCCTCTCCCTCCTTATTACAGTACAGTGAGCGCCTCTCCTACCTTATTACAGTGAGCTCCTCTCCAGCCTTATTACAGTACAGTGAGCTCCTCCCCTACCTTATTACAGGGCAGTGAGCTCCTCTACCACCTTATTACAGTACAGTGAGCTCCTCTCCTACCTTATTACACTGCTGTGAGCTCCTCTCTCTCCTTATTACAGTGCAGTGAGCTCCTCCCCTTCCTTGTTACAGTGCATTGAGCTCCTCTCCCTCCTTATTACAGTACAGTGAGCACCTCTCCTACCTTATTACAGTGAGCTCCTCTCCAGCCTTATTACAGTACAGTGAGCTCCTCCCCTACCTTATTACAGGGCAGTGAGCTCCTCTACCACCTTATTACAGTACAGTGAGATCCTCTCCTACCTTATTACAGGGCAGTGAGCTCCTCTCCTACCTTATTACACTGCTGTGAGGTCCTCTCTCTCCTTATTACAGTGCAGTGAGCTCCTCTCCTTCCTTGTTACAGTGCATTGAGCTCCTCTCCCTCCTTATTACAATGCAGTGAGCTCCTTTCTCTCCTTGTTACAGTGCAGTGAGCTCCTCTCCCTCCTTATTACAGGGCAGTGAGCTCCTCTCCCTCCTTATTACAGGGCAGTGAGCTCCTCTCCTTCCTTGTTACAGTGCATTGAGCTCCTATCTCTCCTTATTACAGTGCAGTGAGCTCCTCTCCCTCCTTGTTACAGGTCAGTGAGCTCCTCTCTCTCTCCTTATTACAGTGCAGTGAGCTCCTCTCCTTCCTTGTTACAGTGCATTGAGCTCCTCTCCCTCCTTATTACAGTACAGTGAGCGCCTCTCCTACCTTATTACCGTGAGCTCCTCTCCAGCCTTATTACAGTACAGTGAGCTCCTCTCCTACCTTATTACAGGGCAGTCAGCTCCTCTACCACCTTATTACAGTACAGTGAGCTCCTCTCCTACCTTATTACACTGCTGTGAGCTCCTCTCCCTCCTTATTACAGCACAGTGAGCTCCTCTCTCTCTCCTTATTACAGTGCAGTGAGCTCCTCCCTCTCCTTATTACAGTGAGCTCCTCTCCTACCTTATTACAATCTACTAGTCTACCTTTCTCATGTATCTTGCATTCTAACCTGGTTGATGAATCCGATGACTTCTCCTCTTAACCAGGATGGGTCAAGTGAACGGATGTCGGCTCCATCTAGTTCCACAGCACCCTGGTCGGGGTCGTAGAATCGCTCTACCAGCGCAGCCACAGTGGACTTTCCTGAACAACAAAACCACAAATGAACAATGATTATATCAAAAGTATGTGACCCCCTGAAGGACACCCTTCCCCTTAACTTCTTCAAGATCCACACCTGCCTATACTCCTCAGTTCAGTCTTTACACGGATCCTCTTATGTTCTTACCTCCACCAGATTGTCCCACGATGGCCACCGTCTTTCCGGGGGGTATGTATAAGTCAAAACCCTTCAAGACCTCTTGACCCGGCCGAGTGGGGTAACTAGAGAAGCAGAGCTGTACATGTTATTGTGTGGCCTAGTCCTATACCATACACTACTAGGATACAGGAGAATACTCTGTCACTTGTGAGGATTATAGAGCTGACCCCCACTCTAATAGCTGGGTCACTAGTGACTCCTATGCCCACCATTTAACTGCTTAGATGCTGTAGCCAGTGATAGCGAGGGTTACACTGTCTCTGTCACCCCATTGGTGTCACCACAAGACAATCATGGGAGTGCCAATGGGTTTCTATAGCAGTCATAGGCCTAGGTCTGCTAAACATGGAAGTCTACCTAATATTAAAGGGATTTTCCAAGCTCTCTTAATTGATGACCTTAGGCTCACAGGCCATGTGACATCACATCCATTGCTCAGTGAATGGGCTGAGCTTAGGATAGGTCATCAATTAATAAGCCTGGAAAACCCGTCCTTAGGAGAAGTCATCAATATGTGCCAATGGCGTTCATCAGTCACATGGTACAGCAGCAGTTCCAATAACGTAAATGGGGCTGAGCTGCAATACCAAGCACAGGCCTACGACATGGACAGCACTGTATATTCTGCAACGAGGCCGCAGCACTTAGGTCAGCCTAGTCAGCTGATCTGTGTGGGGTCCCGGAGTCAGAGGACAGGTCATCAATAAGTCAATCCTGGAAAACCCCTTTAATACATTGCACCACAGGAATTATATCATGTGCAAACTTCATATGTTACCTCCACACTATCATTGTATGGGTCATGTGATCATCTCTCCGCAAGCCGTACCCCCTTGTTCTTACCTGAAGGAGACGTCTCTGAAGTGTATTTCGCCCGTCAGCTGAGGAAGCTTCTTCCCTCCTCTCAGTGGGATCTCTGGCTGCAAACGCATGAACTCGAAGACGCGGCCCCCGGCGCTAAGACCACGGACCACCTAAGAGACAAACGATCAGACATCAGGGTTACTAAATATGTCCGCAAATATGAAAACATCCATTCAGTCTAAGCAATAACCTCGGACCCTCTCCCACTGATCCGAAAAATAGTATGTGCTGGACCTCCAGGGGTGTTCTTGGGTTCAGAAGGGGTTAAACATCCTACAATGCATCAGCATCTTATGTAAAAAATCAGGGTAACAAGGGGGGATCAGTGACCCGACACCCCTCTAGACATCCAAACCTTGCTCATCTCACCTGTCCAAACAGCACCGAGGTGTTTGCCATAGACCTGTGTGATATAAAAGGACAGACATTAGGTATAGGACCAGGCACGGTCACTGCGCCTCCCCCAATGACATGTAAGGGTCAGATGGACGAACCTCTGAACGGTCTGAGAAGCCACCAAGAAGGACATGAGGTCACCGGCCGACAGTTCATTCCCTGCCATCAGAGAACCGCCTGCAAATATGGTTCCCAGGACTATACCTGCAGGACAGAGGGTCAGTATACGGTATATACTGCTCTACACTACCTACATACACAGTCACATGTAAGCTATACAGAACATACGGCAAGGAAGACCTTACAGACAAGACCTCACACACCGTATATTCCATACAGCCCTGATGACAATATAGACAGAGCCCAATATAAAGCCCATACCGTGCACCAGAACTCACAATTCAAGGCGATGTTGGAGAGACCCTGGAAGACGGCGATTCCGATGCCCAGAACTTCATTCATGTGAGCAGACTTGTCCACCTCAGCGGAGTACAGCCTGTATGGAGGAGACACAGGGGCTATGTCACATGACTAATACCTGTACCTGGGAGAGATGGGTGACAGTATGGCTGCCGGTGGCTACTATAGGGCTGCACTCTCCAACACTCACTCCACCTCGCGGTCCTCCATGGCGAAAGCTCTCACCGTGCGCACATTTCCAATCGCCTCATCGGCCACACCTGTCGCTTTGGCGATCTGCAAAAATAAATTGCACATAAAACCGATCTGTCGTGTGCAGCGGCTGGTTATATCCACAGGGAGGCGCACTTTACCTGTTCCTGAGCCCGACGCGACAATCTGCGCAGAAAAGAGCCAATGACGGCCCCGGCCCCCACCAGTACGGGCATCACCACCACCAGGAGGCCGGTCAGCTTTGGAGAGATGTAATAGAGGGACACGAAGCAGCCGAACGTCTGGGTGATGTTCCTGAGCCCCTACAAGTCATAACACATCATCAATACACAAGCCATTCAGGTTCCACCCAGCTTTCCAATGACCCTGAATGGCATATGACCTCTCACCTGGGAGATGACCTGCTTGAAGGCGGACTTAAACTCCTGGACGTCGGAGGTGAGACGATTTACCAAGAGACCCGTCTTCTGAGCGTCAAAGAAAGCGACGTCCTGGCTGCGGCGGAAGGAAGAGCAGAGACGAGGAGGTTTGTTACAATGTGTCAGTGTAAATACAAGGAGTCCTGCTGCTGGGCTTCTCTACACTGACACATTGTCACAAACCCTCTGCTATGGGAATGACAGATAAGAAGACACAGGTCACCTATGGACTAGTCAGCTAGTGGCGCCCTCTACAGTCACACAATACTCACTGCAGAAGAGACGTGAACAAGGCTTTCCTCATACTGCCGGCCACTCGCTCCCCGACCTGAGACAGGAGGATGATATAACCGCTTGTCAGCAAGCCCTGAGAGAGGAATACAAGAGTCAGTAATGTAATATAGAATAGAGAATAATCACACAGAGAGGCCGCCCCCTACTGGTCAGAGAAGAGAAGTGCCTGCGAATATTAATGATATTTATAGGAATAGTCCGAATGAAAGCAAAATAATAGATATATGTGTGTGAGACCTAATGAGACCTCCAAGGAAACCACATAGAATGACATAGGAGGCCCCATAGAAGAGTAGGACGGACATATCACAGAGGATGTAAGAACATCAAGAAACAACACCAAGAACAAAGCAAGAACAGGACCAGGTGCACTGGACGGATAATTCTTCACCTGTCCCTCAGAGCTCACCTGGGCTGCGTACAGAGACAACAGCTTCATGGCCGGACCCCGGACTTCCCGGAGGTAGTCCCCAGCATGTTCCCTTGTGTAGCGGGCCACGACATTCACCAGCTCCCCCAGAATTAGAGGGATCTGTATATTCAGCAACGCCGCACCGAATGCCAACTGAGAAAATAAGACAGCGGCAAAAGATCACAGAGATGTAGCAGGGTGCAAATTCTACTGGTTACATCCTGTATTATACTCCAGAGCTGCGCTCACTATTCTGCTGGTGCAGTCACTGTGTACATACATTACATTACTTATCCTGTATTATACTCCAGAGCTGCGCTCACTATTCTGCTGGTGCAGTCACTGTGTACATACATTACATTACTTATCCTGTATTATACTCCAGAGCTGCGCTCACTATTCTGCTGGTACAGTCACTGTGTACATACATTACATTACTTATCCTGTATTATACTCCAGAGCTGCGCTCACTATTCTGCTGGTGCAGTCACTGTGTACATACATTACATCACTTATCCTGTATTATACTCCAGAGCTGCGCTCACTATTCTGCTGGTGCAGCCACTGTGTACATACATTACATTACTTATCCTGTATTATACTCCAGAGCTGCGCTCACTATTCTGCTGGTACAGTCACTGTGTACATACATTACATTACTTATCCTGTATTATACTCCAGAGCTGCGCTCACTATTCTGCTGGTACAGTCACTGTGTACATACATTACATTACTTATCCTGTATTATACTCCAGAGCTGCGCTCACTATTCTGCTGGTGCAGTCACTGTGTACATACATTACATCACTTATCCTGTATTATACTCCAGAGCTGCGCTCACTATTCTGCTGGTACAGTCACTGTGTACATACATTACATTACTTATCCTGTATTATACCCCAGAGCTGCGCTCACTATTCTGCTGGTACAGTCACTGTGTACATACATTACATTACTTATCCTGTATTATACTCCAGAGCTGCGCTCACTATTCTGCTGGTGCAGTCACTGTGTACATACATTACATTACTTATCCTGTATTATACTCCAGAGCTGCGCTCACTATTCTGCTGGTACAGTCACTGTGTACATACATTACATTACTTATCCTGTATTATACTCCAGAGCTGCGCTCACTATTCTGCTGGTACAGTCACTGTGTACATACATTACATTACTTATCCTGTATTATACTCCAGAGCTGCGCTCACTATTCTGCTGGTGCAGTCACTGTGTACATACATTACATTACTTATCCTGTATTATACTCCAGAGCTGCGCTCACTATTCTGTTGGTGCAGTCACTGTGTACATACATTACATTACTTATCCTGTATTATACTCCAGAGCTGCGCTCACTATTCTGTTGGTGCAGTCACTGTGTACATACATTACATTACTTATCCTGTATTATACTCCAGAGCTGCACTCACTATTCTGTTGGTGCAGTCACTGTGTACATACATTACATTACTTATCCTGTATTATACTCCAGAGCTGCACTCACTATTCTGCTGGTACAGTCACTGTGTACATACATTACATTACTTATCCTGCATTATACCCCAGAGCTGCGCTCACTATTCTGCTGGTACAGTCACTGTGTACATACATTACATTATTTAGAAGACTCAGCTCTGAAATCTGCAGAATTATAATCTATATGTAATATGTAATCTGGCCACTGATGTCTGAAGATGGACCGCCCCTTTAAGTCTTGCTGGGACTTATGCTCCTCCCATCCCCCCCCATGTACTTACAATGACAGCTGACAGCAGTGCCAGTAGTTGTGGCCGCAGAAGTTTCCAGAATTCTCTCCAGCTGAACTCCGGTTCAGGTCTTGGCCTCGCAGACACTATGGGGGGATGATGCTGCAGCTCCAGCTGGCACAGGGCGACCTTCCCACCTACCCCCACGAGGGCCGGGCCCAGCAGGAGTGCCAGTGTTCTGCCCTTGTTAGAGGTTCTGCCAGGGCAGCGGGAGTGACAGCGGGCGGCATCTCGTAGGCGGGCGTACAAGTGCAGGCGCAGCGGTGCAGGAGGAGAGCGGGCGATGCAGGAAAGCTGGAAGTGCCTGGAAGAGAAAGCACGGCCATTAGAGGGAGGGTCACCAGAGCGGCGGCGGATTCTACCCTATAAGGATCAGGTACAGACAGGACAGGGGCAGATGCCAACTTTATTGACACTTTATTTAAATGTTTGGTGCGACTCTTTTGGCGCTGCGACCTGGACGATGGTAACATGCGGGCCACAGCTCCAATAACTGCCTGGTGATGTTCAGAGGGGTATTACATAAGAATCCCCCTCTAATAAGCCTCAGAGGGTAATACACTATCCCTCAGTGTGACAATCAACGAGCAACAGTACAGTATGCCCTGAAATGTAACCGTGTGTATGGGGGCCACAGGAATGTAACCGTGTGTATGGGGGCCACAGGAATGTCACCGTGTGTATGGGGGGCCACAGGAATGTAACCGTGTGTATGGGGGTCACAGGACTGTAACCGTGTATATGGGGGCCACAGGAATGTAACCGTGTATATGGGGGCCACAGGAATGTAACCGTGTATATGGGGGCCACAGGAATGTAACCGTGTGTATGGGGGCCACGGGAATGTAACCGTGTGTATGGGGGCCACGGGAATGTAACCGTGTATATGGGGGCCACGGGAATGTAACCGTGTATATGGGGGCCACGGGAATGTAACCGTGTATATGGGGGCCACGGGAATGTAACCGTGTATATGGGGGCCACGGGAATGTAACCGTGTATATGGGGGCCACGGGAATGTAACCGTGTATATGGGGGCCACGGGAATGTAACCGTGTGTATGGGGGCCACGGGAATGTAAACGTGTGTATGGGGGCCACGGGAATGTAACCGTGTGTATGGGGGCCACGGGAATGTAACCGTGTGTATGGGGGCCACGGGAATGTAACCGTGTGTATGGGGGCCACGGGAATGTAACCGTGTGTATGGGGGCCACGGGAATGTAACCGTGTGTATGGGGGCCACGGGAATGTAACCGTGTGTATGGGGGCCACGGGAATGTAACCGTGTGTATGGGGGCCACGGGAATGTAACCGTGTGTATGGGGGCCACGGGAATGTAACCGTGTGTATGGGGGCCACGGGAATGTACCGGTGTGTATGGGGGGGCCACGGGAATGTAACCGTGTGTATGGGGCCACAGGAATGTAACCGTGTGTATGGGGGCCACAGGAATGTAACCGTGTGTATGGGGGCCACAGGAATGTAACCGTGTGTATGGGGGCCACAGGAATGTAACCGTGTGTATGGGGGCCACAGGAATGTAACCGTGTGTATGGGGGCCACAGGAATGTAACCGTGTGTATGGGGGCCACAGGAATGTAACCGTGTGTATGGGGGCCACAGGAATGTAACCGTGTGTATGGGGGCCACAGGAATGTAACCGTGTGTATGGGGGCCACAGGAATGTAACTGTGTGTATGGGGGCCACAGGAATGTAACCGTGTATATGGGGGCCACAGGAATGTAACTGTGTGTACGGGGGTCACAGGAATGTCACTGTGTGTACGGGGGTCACAGGAATGTAACCGTGTGTATGGGGGCCACAGGAATGTAACCGTGTGTATGGGGGCCACAGGAATGTAACTGTGTGTATGGGGGCCACAGCCTCAGGTGAGCACCAGGGGGCGCTGTCTGGGCAGCAGATCAGCATTTGACCGCTCACAGGGGCCCATTGGCCCTTCAGTACTCCGCCCCGGCCTAGTTACATATACATGTAGGATCACAGGGGTAGACACCCAGCTTTCCCAGACACCTGAATGGCCAGAATGCTTCCATTCACTGACAGCAAGCAGAGTGGCCATGCTGGGACTTGTAGTCTCACTCATACCCTGAAGCTAATAGCCTGCTCCCACTGTGCTGGCAGGGAATGCTGGGACTTGTAGTGTCACATGGACTCGTCCTCCCGGTGTATAACGGGACATGTAGTCCAATACTGTACGGTCCGACTACACTTCCCAGCAGGCTGTGCGTGTGACGTCACCTCTTACCTGACGGGGCCCGGGCAGCGGCGGAGCCCGGCCTGTAGGAAGTGCAGCAGCATGGCCGGCCGGTGTACCGGTGACCCTGCACTAAGCTCCGCCCTCACCGGCAACAACCCCGCCCCCTGCTCATACTGATTGGTTGGCCGTTAGTCAGGTGATTATCGGGAAATGGAGGAGCTGATTAGGTCTGGATGTCACGTCTGGTGCCCAATGATACTGAGGGGTCAGTGTGAGGGCCCGGGCCGAGTGTGAGGGCCACAGAGCCCCTCAGGAGTGTAACACGGCTGGATCTATAGAGAGCCAATCAGAGAGCGGGCTCTGGGCCATGTGATCTGCCACCTGACGTTAGAAGGCGGGAACGTTGTGTCCCTGATAGTTACTGCTGAGGGGACGGGAGGGGGCGCTGTAATGTGAGGAGGAGACTTATGGGGGGCAGTGAGGAGGAGACTTATGGGGGGCAGTGAGGAGGAGACTGTAATGGGGGGCAGTGAGGAGGAGACTGTAATGGGGGGCAGTGAGGAGGAGACTGTAATGGGGGGCAGTGAGGAGGAGACTGTAATGGGGGGCAGTGAGGAGGAGACTGTACTGGGGGGCAGTGAGGAGGGGACTGTACTGGGGGGCAGTGAGGAGGAGACTGTAATGGGGGGCAGTGAGGAGGAGACTGTAATGGGGGGCAGTGAGGAGGAGACTGTAATGGGGGGCAGTGAGGAGGAGACTGTAATGGGGGGCAGTGAGGAGGAGACTGTAATGGGGGGCAGTGAGGAGGAGACTGTAATGGGGGGCAGTGAGGAGGAGACTGTAATGGGGGGCAGTGAGGAGGAGACTGTAATGGGGGGCTGTGAGGAGGAGACTAATGGGGGGCAGTGAGGAGGGGACTGTAATGGGGGGCTGTGAGGAGGAGACTAATGGGGGGCAGTGAGGAGGAAACTGTAATGGGGGGCAGTGAGGAGGAGACTGTAATGGGGGGCAGTGAGGAAGAGACTAATGGGGGGCAGTGAGGAGGAAACTGTAATGGGGGGCAGTGAGGAGGAGACTAATGGGGGGCAGTGAGGAGGAGACTGTAATGGGGGGGCAGTGAGGAGGAGACTGTAATGGGGGGCAGTGAGGAGGGGACTGTAATGGGGGGCAGTGAGGAGACTGTAATGGGGGGCAGTGAGGAGGAGACTAATGGGGGGCAGTGAGGAGGAGACTGTAATGGGGGGCAGTGAGGAGGAGACTAATGGGGGGCAGTGAGGAGGAAACTGTAATGGGGGGCAGTGAGGAGGAGACTGTAATGGGGGGCAGTGAGGAAGAGACTAATGGGGGGCAGTGAGGAGGAAACTGTAATGGGGGGCAGTGAGGAGGAGACTAATGGGGGGCAGTGAGGAGGGGACTGTAATGGGGGGCAGTGAGGAGGGGACTGTAATGGGGGGCAGTGAGGAGGAGACTGTAATGGGGGGCAGTGAGGAGGGGACTGTAATGGGGGGCAGTGAGGAGGAGACTGTAATGGGGGGCAGTGAGGAGGGGACTGTAATGGGGGGCTGTGAGGAGGAGACTGTAATGGGGGGGCTGTGAGGAGGAGACTGTAATGGGGGGCAGTGAGGAGGAGACTGTAATGGGGGGCAGTGAGGAGGGGACTGTAATGGGGGGCAGTGAAGAGGGGACTGTAATGGGGGGCAGTGAGGAGGAGACTGTAATGGGGGCAGTGAGGAGGAGACTGTAATGGGGGGCAGTGAGGAGGGGACTGTAATGGGGGGCAGTGAGGAGGGGACTGTAATGGGGGGCTGTGAGGAGGAGACTGTAATGGGGGGGCTGTGAGGAGGGGACTGTAATGGGGGGCAGTGAGGAGGAGACTGTAATGGGGGGCAGTGAGGAGGAGACTAATGGGGGGCAGTGAGGAGGGGACTGTAATGGGGGGCAGTGAGGAGGGGACTGTAATGGGGGGCAGTGAGGAGGAGACTGTAATGGGGGGCAGTGAGGAAGAGACTAATGGGGGGCAGTGAGGAGGAAACTGTAATGGGGGGCAGTGAGGAGGAGACTAATGGGGGGCAGTGAGGAGGGGACTGTAATGGGGGGCAGTGAGGAGGAGACTGTAATGGGGGGCAGTGAGGAGGAGACTGTAATGGGGGGCAGTGAGGAGGGGACTGTAATGGGGGGCAGTGAGGAGGGGACTGTAATGGGGGGCTGTGAGGAGGAGACTGTAATGGGGGGGCTGTGAGGAGGAGACTGTAATGGGGGGCAGTGAGGAGGAGACTGTAATGGGGGGCAGTGAGGAGGGGACTGTAATGGGGGGCAGTGAAGAGGGGACTGTAATGGGGGGCAGTGAGGAGGAGACTGTAATGGGGGCAGTGAGGAGGAGACTGTAATGGGGGGCAGTGAGGAGGAGACTGTAATGGGGGGCAGTGAGGAGGGGACTGTAATGGGGGGCAGTGAGGAGGGGACTGTAATGGGGGGCTGTGAGGAGGAGACTGTAATGGGGGGGCTGTGAGGAGGGGACTGTAATGGGGGGCAGTGAGGAGGAGACTGTAATGGGGGGCAGTGAGGAGGAGACTGTAATGGGGGGCAGTGAGGAGGAGACTAATGGGGGGCAGTGAGGGGGACTGTAATGGGGGGCAGTGAGGAGGGGACTGTAATGGGGGGCAGTGAGGAGGGGACTGTAATGGGGGGCAGTGAGGAGGAGACTGTAATGGGGGGCAGTGAGGAGGGGACTGTAATGGGGGGCTGTGAGGAGGAGACTGTAATGGGGGGGCTGTGAGGAGGAGACTGTAATGGGGGGCAGTGAGGAGGAGACTAATGGGGGGCAGTGAGGAGGAGACTGTAATGGGGGGCAGTGAGGAGGGGACTGTAATGGGGGGCAGTGAGGAGGGGACTGTAATGGGGGGCAGTGAGGAGGGGACTGTAATGGGGGGCTGTGAGGAGGAGACTGTAATGGGGGGCTGTGAGGAGGGGACTGTAATGGGGGGCAGTGAGGAGGGGACTGTAATGGGGGGGCAGTGAGGAGGGGACTGTAATGGGGGGGCAGTGAGGAGGAGACTGTAATGGGGGGCAGTGAGGAGGGGACTGTAATGGGGGGCAGTGAGGAGGGGACTGTAATGGGGGGCAGTGAGGAGGGGACTGTAATGGGGGGCAGTGAGGAGGGGACTGTAATGGGGGGGCAGTGAGGAGGGGACTGTAATGGGGGGGCAGTGAGGAGACTGTAATGGAGGCAGTGAGGAGGAGACTGTAATGGGGGGCAGTGAGGAGGGGACTGTAATGGGGGGCAGTGAGGAGGAGACTGTAATGGGGGGCAGTGAGGAGGAGACTGTAATGGGGGGCTGTGAGGAGGAGACTGTAATGGGGGGGCTGTGAGGAGGAGACTGTAATGGGGGGCAGTGAGGAGGGGACTGTAATGGGGGGGCTGTGAGGAGGGGACTGTAATGGGGGCAGTGAGGAGGAGACTGTAATGGGGGGCAGTGAGGAGGGGACTGTAATGGGGGGGCAGTGAGGAGGAGACTGTAATGGGGGGCAGTGAGGAGGGGACTGTAATGGGGGGCAGTGAGGAGGGGACTGTAATGGGGGGCAGTGAGGAGGAGACTGTAATGGAGGCAGTGAGGAGGAGACTGTAATGGGGGGCAGTGAGGAGGGGACTGTAATGGGGGGCAGTGAGGAGGGGACTGTAATGGGGGGCAGTGAGGAGGAGACTGTAATGGGGGGCAGTGAGGAGGAGACTGTAATGGGGGGCTGTGAGGAGGAGACTGTAATGGGGGGGCAGTGAGGAGGAGACTGTAATGGGGGGCTGTGAGGAGGAGACTGTAATGGGGGGCTGTGAGGAGGGGACTGTAATGGGAGGGCAGTGAGGAGGGGACTGTAATGGGAGGGCAGTGAGGAGGAGACTGTAATGGGGGGCAGTGAGGAGGGGACTGTAATGGGGGGGCAGTGAGGAGGGGACTGTAATGGGGGGGCAGTGAGGAGGAGACTGTAATGGGGGGCTGTGAGGAGGAGACTGTAATGGGGGGCTGTGAGGAGGGGACTGTAATGGGAGGGCAGTGAGGAGGGGACTGTAATGGGAGGGCAGTGAGGAGGAGACTGTAATGGGAGGGCAGTGAGGAGGAGACTGTAATGGGGGGCAGTGAGGAGGGGACTGTAATGGGGGGGCAGTGAGGAGGGGACTGTAATGGGGGGCAGTGAGGAGGAGACTGTAATGGGGGGCAGTGAGGAGGAGACTGTAATGGGAGGGCAGTGAGGAGGAGACTGTAATGGGGGGCAGTGAGGAGGGGACTGTAATGGGGGGGCAGTGAGGAGGGGACTGTAATGGGGGGCAGTGAGGAGGAGACTGTAATGGGGGGCAGTGAGGAGACTGTAATGGGGGGCAGTGAGGAGGAGACTAATGGGGGGCAGTGAGGAGGGGACTGTAATGGGGGGGCAGTGAGGAGGAGACTGTAATGGGGGGGCTGTGAGGAGGAGACTGTAATGGGGGGCAGTGAGGAGGGGACTGTAATGGGGGGCAGTGAGGAGGGGACTGTAATGGGGGGGCAGTGAGGAGGAGACTGTAATGGGGGGCAGTGAGGAGACTGTAATGGGGGGCAGTGAGGAGGAGACTGTAATGGGGGGGCAGTGAGGAGGAGACTGTAATGGGGGGCAGTGAGGAGGGGACTGTAATGGGGGGCAGTGAGGAGGGGACTGTAATGGGGGGGCAGTGAGGAGGAGACTGTAATGGGGGGCAGTGAGGAGACTGTAATGGGGGGCAGTGAGGAGGGGACTGTAATGGGGGGGCAGTGAGGAGGAGACTGTAATGGGGGGCAGTGAGGAGGGGACTGTAATGGGGGGCAGTGAGGAGACTGTAATGGGGGGCAGTGAGGAGGAGACTAATGGGGGGCAGTGAGGAGGGGACTGTAATGGGGGGGCAGTGAGGAGGAGACTGTAATGGGGGGGCTGTGAGGAGGAGACTGTAATGGGGGGGCAGTGAGGAGGAGACTGTAATGGGGGGCAGTGAGGAGGGGACTGTAATGGGGGGCAGTGAGGAGGGGACTGTAATGGGGGGCAGTGAGGAGGGGACTGTAATGGGGGGGCAGTGAGGAGGAGACTGTAATGGGGGGCAGTGAGGAGGAGACTGTAATGGGGGGCTGTGAGGAGGGGACTGTAATGGGGGGCAGTGAGGAGGAGACTGTAATGGGGGGCAGTGAGGAGGGGACTGTAATGGGGGGCTGTGAGGAGGGGACTGTAATGGGGGGCAGTGAGGAGGAGACTGTAATGGGGCCAGTGAGAGAGGAGATCGGCACACATTGGCGCAGCGCTGTCCATAGCTGGGAATCTTCCTTTTGGAATAGAAATACTAGTTTGGCAATAATCCCGCATCATGTTATTAGGCTCATTAAAGGAGTCATGCCTGATGTTATAGGGGCTGCCCCTAGAGGGCGCTATACACAGGCACTGTTCTCCTAATTACATCCTGGAGAATAGCTTTGCATATATTACCCATAATCCCTAGCGTGGCAGGAATGGCTCGTCAGTCTCTGTACGCTTGTGTGCTCTCCCTGATGTGTACGATTTTCCCCCGATCAGTCACATCAGTCAGAGTTCCCTTCAGGGCTTGTTCACACGTGAAAACCTCCTGGCATATTTTGGTCCAAAAAAAACACTTCCTAATTAGGAGGCGGTTTTTGGACCTTGGCACATTTTTTCGAGTGGTGTTTGGTAAAAACCACTTCAGAAAGTGGCAGGCTGTTTTCCCCTCCTCTAAAGTGAATGGACCTTAAAAAATCGCAACGCGGTTTTCGCCTCCCAGTCACTTCTATTGCTTTCCTCAGGCGGAATCAAAGGCCAGAACAAAGGTCATGTCGGCACAAAACTGCTAGCGGGAAAACGAAAGCTATCAGCGCCCATACACCACCATTATATGGAGGCGAAATCCGCTGTCAAACTCCGCCTCCTTGCCCCCATGTGAACCAGCCCGTTTATTTTTGAAGGTGAGGATATATGAGATATACAGCTGAGGATGTCCTTATATATACAGTGTGTGCGGTGAAGGCCGTGCCATAAT
Source organism: Leptodactylus fuscus (assembly GCF_031893055.1). Classification (NCBI taxonomy): domain Eukaryota; kingdom Metazoa; phylum Chordata; class Amphibia; order Anura; family Leptodactylidae; genus Leptodactylus; species Leptodactylus fuscus. The sequence continues at coordinate 221,924,094 of NC_134268.1, read as the reverse complement.
CAGGTTATTATAACATCACACAGCACCGTATACTACTACATGTACAGCGCCGTATACTACTACATGTACAGTGCTGTATACTACTACATGTACAGCGCCGTATACTACTACATATACTACACGTATAGTGCCATATACTACTTCATATATAGCGCTGTGTGAGTAAATAATGAAGAGTGACCAAAACAATTTTATAAAGAGATATACACTATAATATATATGTAGGTCATCAGTATCTGTACTTATTATAGTGTCACATATCAGAGGATTAGATACACAGCTCAGCAGTCAGTATCACACAGGATAGGATTAGATACACAGCTCAGTAGTCAGTATCACACAGGATAGGATTAGATACACGGCTCAGTATACAGTATCACACAGGATAGGATTAGATACACAGCTCAGCAGTCAGTATCACACAGGATAGGATTAGATACACAGCTCAGCAGTCAGTATCACACAGGATAGGATTAGATACACGGCTCAGTATACAGTATCACACAGGATAGGATTAGATACACAGCTCAGTATACAGTATCACACAGGATAGGATTAGATACACGGCTCAGTATACAGTATCACACAGGATAGGATTAGATACACGGCTCAGTATACAGTATCACACAGGATAGGATTAGATACACGGCTCAGTATACAGTATCACACAGGAGAGGATTAGATACACAGCTCAGTACACAGGATAGGATTAGATACACAGCTCAGTATACAGTATCACACAGGAGAGGATTAGATACACAGCTCAATATACAGTATCACATGGGATAGGATTAGATACACAGCTCAATATACAGTATCACATGGGATAGGATTAGATACACAGCTCAGTATACAGTATCACACAGGAGAGGATTAGATACACGGCTCAGTATACAGTATCACACAGGATAGGATTAGATACACAGCTCAGTATACAGTATCACATAGGATAGGATTAGATACACGGCTCAGTATACAGTATCACACAGGATAGGATTAGATACACAGCTCAGTATACAGTATCACACAGGATAGGATTAGATACACGGCTCAGTATACAGTATCACACAGGATAGGATTAGATACACAGCTCAGTATACAGTATCACACAGGATAGGATTAGATACACAGCTCAATATACAGTATCACACGGGATAGGATTAGATACACGGCTCCGTATACAGTATCACACAGGATAGGATTAGATACACGGCTCAGTATACAGTATCACACAGGATAGGATTAGATACACAGCTCAGTATACAGTATCACACAGGGTAGGATTAGATACACGGCTCAGTATACAGTATCACACGGGATAGGATTAGATACACGGCTCAGTATACAGTATCACACGGGATAGGATTAGATACAGCTCAGTATACAGTATCACACAGGATAGGATTAGATACACAGCTCAGTATACAGTATCACACGGGATAGGATTAGATACAGCTCAGTATACAGTATCACACAGGATAGGATTAGATACACAGCTCAGTATACAGTATCACACAGGGTAGGATTAGATACACGGCTCAGTATACAGTATCACACGGGATAGGATTAGATACACGGCTCAGTATACAGTATCACACGGGATAGGATTAGATACAGCTCAGTATACAGTATCACACAGGATAGGATTAGATACACAGCTCAGTATACAGTATCACACAGGATAGGATTAGATACACAGCTCAGTATACAGTATCACACAGGATAGGATTAGATTCACAGCTCAGTATACAGTATCACACAGGATAGGATTAGATACACGGCTCAGTATACAGTATCACACAGGATAGGATTAGATACACGGCTCAGTATACAGTATCACACATGATAGGATTAGATACACGGCTCAGTATACAGTATCACACAGGATAGGATTAGATACACGGCTCAGTATACAGTATCACACAGGGTAGGATTAGATACACGGCTCAGTATACAGTATCACACAGGATAGGATTAGATACACAGCTCAGTATACAGTATCACACAGGATAGGATTAGATACAGCTCAGTATACAGTATCACACAGGATAGGATTAGATACACAGCTCAGTATACAGTATCACACAGGATAGGATTAGATACACAGCTCAGTATACAGTATCACACAGGGTAGGATTAGATACACGGCTCAGTATACAGTATCACACAGGGTAGGATTAGATACACGGCTCAGTATACAGTATCACACGGGATAGGATTAGATACACGGCTCAGTATACAGTATCACACGGGATAGGATTAGATACAGCTCAGTATACAGTATCACACAGGATAGGATTAGATACACAGCTCAGTATACAGGATCACACAGGGTAGGATTAGATACACGGCTCAGTATACAGTATCACACGGGATAGGATTAGATACACGGCTCAGTATACAGTATCACACGGGATAGGATTAGATACAGCTCAGTATACAGTATCACACAGGATAGGATTAGATACACAGCTCAGTATACAGTATCACACAGGATAGGATTAGATACACAGCTCAGTATACAGTATCACACAGGATAGGATTAGATACACGCTTTGGCAGGAGCTGAGTCAGAGGTTGCTCAGGCTTTGGGCCTGGTAGTTGCAGGGCTCCGGCACGCAGGGGGTTACTGCTTGTTGTCACAGCTCTTGGTCTTGCGTAAGACACTGAGAGCAGCCAATCGGGAGGCGGGGCAGGCCCAGCACAGGCTCCGCCCCCTCCTAATCCCTGCACTGACCAGCTGGGACTGTACAATAGCATAGACAGGGCCCAGAAACAAAAACAGGCAGAGCCCCCTCACCCCGAGCTCTGACCCCTCAGCTGTCATAGGGACACAGAAATAGCAGCAGGATGCAATGACAAGAGGAGACCCCGACCCGCTGGGACAAGGTGAGACCTGCACCCCTACACCCTGTGTAATAGGAGGGCCCCTATAATACTGCTGAGGGGATAGCAGGGGGGTCCTGGTACAGCAGCTACAAGAGGTAAGGGGGGGGGGGGGAAGAATCCTCCCAAATCCCAGTACACGGAATCTACTCTGTGTGCCCTGCACTGGTATATAATGGTGTCATCACCTCTACACAGGCCCTGACATCTGCATGTGTATATACAGTGATCCTGACCATATACAGGCTGCAGAGGTGTGCACTTATATAGGAAGGTCAGAGGGAGCATGTCATATATACAGATCACAGCTAGGGGGGGCCCTGCTTACTGATTGTATATAGGGGAAACTCATGGAGAGAGATCTGACCTTATCATGTATACAGGATATGTCATTATCACTGAGGGTATATATTACATACATATCCTGAGTTACATCCTGTATTATACTCCACAGCTGCGCTCACTATTCTGCTGGTACAGTCACTGTGTACATACATTACATTACTTATCCTGTATTATACTCCAGAGCTGCGCTCACTATTCTGCTGGTACAGTCACTGTGTACATACATTACATTACTTATCCTGTATTATACTCCACAGCTGCGCTCACTATTCTGCTGGTGCAGTCACTGTGTACATACATTACATTACTTATCCTGTATTATACTCCAGAGCTGCGCTCACTATTCTGCTGGTGCAGTCACTGTGTACATACATTACATTACTCATCCTGTATTATACTCCAGAGCTGCGCTCACTATTCTGCTGGTGCAGTCACTGTGTACATACATTACATTACTTATCCTGTATTATACTCCAGAGCTGCGCTCACTATTCTGCTGGTACAGTCACTGTGTACATACATTACATTACTTATCCTATATTATACTCCAGAGCTGCACTCACTATTCTGCTGGTACAGTCACTGTGTACATACATTACATTACTTATCCTGTATTATACTCCAGAGCTGCCCTCACTATTCTGCTGGTCCAGTCACTGTGTACATACATTACATTACACTTATCCTGTATTATACTCCAGAGCTGCGCTCACTATTCTGCTGCTACAGTCACTGTGTACATACATTACATTACTTATCCTGTATTATACTCCAGAGCTGCACTCATTATTCTGCTGGTACAGTCACTGTGTACATACTTTACTTATCCTGTATTATACTCCAGAGCTGCGCTCACTATTCTGCCGGTACAGTCACTGTGTACATACATTACATTACTTATCCTGTATTATACTCCAGAGCTGCGCTCACTATTCTGCAGTCACTGTGTACATACATTACTTATCCTGTAATATACTCCAGAGCTGCGCTCACTATTCTGCTGGTCCAGTCACTGTGTACATACATTACATTACTTATCCTGTATTATACTCCAGAGCTGCGCTCACTATTCTGCTGGTACAGTCACTGTGTACATACATTACATTACACTTATCCTGTATTATACTCCAGAGCTGCGCTCACTATTCTGCCAAAACAGTCACTGTGTACATACATTACATTACTTATCCTGTATTATACGCCAGAGCTGCACTCACTATTCTGCTGGTACAGTCACTGTGTACATTCATTACATTACTTATCCTGTATTATACTCCAGAGCTGCGCTCACTATTCTGCTGGTACAATCACTGTGTACATACATTACGTTACTTATCCTGTATTATACTTCAGAGCTGCGCTCACTATTCTGCTGGTGCAGTCACTGTGTACATACATTACATTACTTATCCTGTATTATACTGCAGAGCTGCGCTCACTATTCTACTGGTACAGTCACTGTGTACATACATTACATTACTTATCCTGTATTATACTCCAGAGCTGCGCTCACTATTCTGCTGGTACAGTCACTGTGTACATACATTACATTACTTATCCTGTATTATACTCCAGAGCTGCGCTCACTATTCTGCAGTCACTGTGTACATACATTACTTATCCTGTAATATACTCCAGAGCTGTGCTCACTATTCTGCTGGTGCAGTCACTGTGTACATACATTACATTACTTATCCTGTATTATACTCCAGAGCTGCGCTCACTATTCTGCTGGTCCAGTCACTGTGTACATACATTACATTACTTATCCTGTATTATACTCCAGAGCTGCGCTCACTATTCTGCTGGTACAGACACTGTGTACATACATTACATTACTTATCCTGTATTATACTCCAGAGCTGCGCTCACTATTCTGCTGGTGCAGTCACTGTGTACATACATTACATTACTTATCCTGTATTATACTCCAGAGCTGCGCTCACTATTCTGCTGGTCCAGTCACTGTGTACATACATTACATTACTTATCCTGTATTATACTCCAGAGCTGCCCTCACTATTCTGCTGGTCCAGTCACTGTGTACATACATTACATTACTTATCCTGTATTATACTCCAGAGCTGCCCTCACTATTCTGCTGGTCCAGTCACTGTGTACATACATTACATTACTTATCCTGTATTATACTCCAGAGCTGCGCTCAGTATTCTGCTGGTACAGTCACTGTGTACATACATTACATTACACTTATCCTGTATTATACTCCAGAGCTGCGCTCACTATTCTGCTGGTACAGTCACTGTGTACATACATTACATTACTTATCCTGTATTATACTCCAGAGCTGCGCTCACTATTCTGCTGGTACAGTCACTGTGTACATACATTACTTATCCTGTATTATACTCCAGAGCTGCGCTCACTATTCTGCTGGTGCAGTCACTGTGTACATACATTACATTACTTATCCTGTATTATACTCCAGAGCTGCGCTCACTATTCTGCTGGTGCAGTCACTGTGTACATACATTACATTACTTATCCTGTATTATACTCCAGAGCTGCGCTCACTATTCTGCTGGTGCAGTCACTGTGTACATACATTACATTACTTATCTGTTTTATACTCCAGAGCTGCGCTCACTATTCTGCTGGAGCAGTCACTGTGTACATACATTACATTACTTATCCTGTATTATTCTCCAGAGCTGCACTCACTATTCTGCTGGTACAGTCACTGTGTACATACATTACATTACTTATCCTGTATTATACTCCAGAGCTGCGCTCACTATTCTGCTGCTGCAGTCACTGTGTACATACATTACATTACTTATCCTGTATTATACCCCAGAGCTGCGCTCACTATTCTGCTGGTACAGTCACTGTGTACATACATTACATTACTTATCCTGTATTATACTCCAGAGCTGCGCTCACTATTCTGCTGGTACAGTCACTGTGTACATACATCACATTACTTATCCTGTATTATACTCCAGAGCTGCGCTCACTATTCTGCTGGTACAGTCACTGTGTACATACATTACATTACTTATCCTGTATTATACTCTAGAGCTGCGCTCACTATTCTGCTGGTACAGTCACTGTGTACATACATTACATTACTTATTCCTGTATTATACTCCAGAGCTGCGCTCACTATTCTGCTGGTACAGTCACTGTGTACATACATTACATTACTTATCCTGTAGTATACCCCAGAGCTGCGCTCACTATTCTGCTGGTGCAGTCACTGTGTACATACATTACATTACATATCCTGTATTATACCCCAGAGCTGCGCTCACTATTCTGCTGGTACAGTCACTGTGTACATACATTACTTATCCTGTATTATACTCCAGAGCTGCGCTCACTATTCTGCTGGTACAGTCACTGTGTACATACATTACATTACTTATCCTGTACTGATCCTAAGTGAATGGCAGAATGGTGAGCGCAGCTCTGGAATATAATACAGACTGTAACTTTAGACTTTTCTGGATAGCTTCCATCATACAGATATATTACACCCCCCCCCCCCAGTATCTGACACTGTAATGTATGGCGGTATTATATTGTGCGGCAGTTATTTCTCTCCTATATGGCGCCGTATAGTTGTCAGTGTTGTCTTCATACTAGTGTACTATATGGCGATGTTATTGTACCATGTGCTGTATTGTGTGTACATTATATGGCAGTATTATTATATTGTGCCGCTCCACTTCCTCTGGCCCATGTGTATATACTCGGTGTTGAGGTAAGTATCCAGTGTATAGTACAGGTATCACATGTGGTCCAGTCTGAGAGTATCTCAGCCTATAACTGCGGGGTCAGTGTCCTCCTCCTCCAGGCAGAGTCTTGTGGTTGGGAGTTTATTTCTGTCTTGTTCTTGTGATCCTGGCAACTTCTGTATAATTGTAGTCTGCGGCTGGGTGAAAGTGGCAACTGCTAGGATGAGGTATGAGGTAGTGCCCACCTCCTCCTGGGTGAGCTCCTGTGTACCAGCAGTGACATGTGACGTTGCGGTGTCACTACATGTGCTCTGTGCTGCGGTTCTGTCACAATTTGGGAACATTTCTTAAATTTTTGTTGATCTCTGTGTTATTAATACTCATTTTTTGTAGAGTGCCCAGAAAGTGCCCCCAGACCAGCGGCGTCATCTCATCCCGGGACAGGGGCCGCCCAATGCAGTGTCTACCAGTATGGGGGCGCCGCAGGGCTGATCAGTCACCTGGTGCCCAATTCTGATACAGACCCCACAGTATTGCCCGAGTCACCCCAATAGCGGGGCCACTGTAGGAGGTTGTCGCCCTGTATATGCAGGATTTGGGAAAGCTGGGTAGGTTTCTGTCACTCTCCTCAGATCTCGGTTTCTCCCCGTCTGATAATGCAGCGTTCTCTGTTTACAGCCTGGGTGAGGCGCCGCTGAGTCAGGGGTGACAATAAAACGTGAGCTCCGACCTCCTCCCCATCTCATCCCAGTGCCTGCTGGAGCTGTTATCTGGGCCAGGGGTGAAGGAATGTCCCCCGCCCCCCATTACATGACTCCAGCCCCGGCTACACCCGCCCTGCTAATGTATATACTGTGTGTCTGTATAAAGGAGGCCTCTAACCCCAGGATGGATGGCAGGTTACATATGAGTGATCCCCCCCCCCCCCCCAATACTCCTCAGGAGGGGAAGCCCCAACATCTGTATGACGGGACAGCCTAGTGTGTACTGGAGCCAAGAGCCACAAAACTAATACAGAGGGTCTCCACTGTCCCCCCCTCCCCCCCCCCCCCCCCCCCCCCATCCTCCTCCATGTTAGACATCGCACCATTACTAGTATATCGATGGCTGAGGGATGAGCGGTCATAGAAGGGCTTCTGTACAGATGGTCCTACAGTTAGGGTTTCTACCCCCCCTTCCCCCATCTGTGATACACCCCCAAATAAGAACTTCTGATTTCAGGGAAACTGGCCCCCTCGCCTGTAAGGCCCACTGACCTCTCTGGCCCCCTCGCCTGCCGGGCCCGCAGATCTCTCTGGCCCCCTAGCCTCTTCGGGCTCACTGACCTCTCTGGCCCCCTCGCCTGCCAGGCCCACTGACCGCTCTGGCCCCCTCGCCTGCCGGGCCCGCTGACCGCTCTGGCCCCCTCGCCTGCCGGGCCCGCTGACCGCTCTTGCCCCCTCACCTGCCGGGCCCGCTGACCTCTCTGTCCTTCTATCCCCCTTTGGGCCCGCTGACCTCTCTGTCCTTCTATCCCCCTTTGGGCTCACTGACCTCTCTGGTCCCCGCCGGGCCAGCTGACCGCTCTTGCCCCCTCACCTGCCGGGCCCGCTGACCTCTCTGTCCTTCTATCCCCCTTTGGGCCCGCTGACCTCTCTGTCCTTCTATCCCCCTTTGGGCTCACTGACCTCTCTGGTCCCCGCCGGGCCAGCTGACCGCTCTGGCCCCCTCACCTGCCGGGCCCGCTGACCTCTCTGTCCTTCTATCCCCCTTTGGGCCCGCTGACCTCTCTGTCCTTCTATCCCCCTTTGGGCTCACTGACCTCTCTGGTCCCCGCCGGGCCAGCTGACCACTCTGGCCACCTTCACCTGCCGGGCCCACTGACCTCTCTGGCCCCCTCACCTAGCTCTCTGGCCCCCTCACCTGCCTTGGTTTCATTCTGCTCGCCCCGCACCCTGTATAGCACATACACTATATACACGGCTGTTGTTGGAGGTGACGGCCGTATCCAGCTCATTGTGAGTCACTTACTAATTATCGGTGAAGTGTTCCCGGACTATGTGTGAATGTGGTCGCCCCACATACCAGCGGGTGGGGGCCCTATGAACGCACAGAGGTCACACGTGTAAGTCACAGCCCAAATTCTGGCTCTGCCATTAACCCCTGCACACCTCGTATACAGTAACTGCAGTCTGGGGATATATAGGGTTGATATAATGCAGCCTGCTGACTATATGGGATTTAAAGGGGAACTCCATGGGCTAAAATAGTCTTCTTTCTGGATCACTGTTACCCAAAGTGTGAAACAGCAGAGGGTCACTAGCCCACAGGCGAGGATAGCCGACTACCTAGGGTGCTACCTGGCCGCCTTACACTGGAGGGTACAGCGAGTGCTGCCGAAACTACCGAGGAAAGTGTCCAGTGCGCCCTGCGGGAGGCGTGAGCGGTGAGTATGGTTCTCTCTAAGACCTCCCTGGTCCCTCTGCAATTAGTCCAAATAGGCTCTGGTCCCTCTAGGGGGTAGGCGGGGTGGATAATCTTGCCGTGGGTTTGGTCCTTTTTTGGGGGGGGGGGATAGCCGTGCATGTCTTCGGTCCCTCTTGGGGGGGGGGGGGGATATCCTTGCCGTGTCTTTGGTCCCTCTGGGGGGGGGGGGATAGCCTTGCTGAGTCTTCTGTTCCTCTTGGGGGGGGGGGGAGATATCCTGGCCATGTCTCTGGTCCCTCTTGGGGGGGGGGGGATAGCCTTGCCGTGTCTTTGGTCCCTCTTGGGGGTGGGGGTGGGGGGATAGACTTGCCGTGTCTTTGGTCCCTCTTGGGGGGTGGGGGGATAGACTTGCCGTGTCTTTGGTCCCTCTTGGGGGGGGGGAGGATAGCCTTGCCGTGTCTTTGGTCCCTCTTGGGGGGGGGGGGGGGATAGACTTGCCGTGTCTTTGGTCCCTCTTGGGGGGGGGGGGGGGATAGCCTTGCCGTGTCTTTGGTCCCTCTTGGGGGGGGGGGGGGATATCCTTGCTGAGTCTTCTGTTCCTCTTGGGGGGGGGGGGGGGGGAGATATCCTGGCCATGTCTCTGGTCCCTCTTGGAGGGGCGGGGAGCCTTGCCGTGCTCTTGGTGTCCTCACCTGCCCCTGTGTGCTGCCTCTATAGGGGCTCCTGTGATATAAGGTGTGCAGTCACGTGACGCTATGGCGGTGTTATTGTACACATTATATAGGACATTCCTGCAGGGTTACCGCCATGTCTGGTCACGATCCCGGTGTGGTGTTTGGTCGCTGTGATCGGGGCGGATCTTGTTGTCCTCAGGCGGCGTCTACATTGTAGATTGTAATCACTTGGACTCAGTACAGACAGGTGAGATCAGCGGCGGCCTGACAGGAGGATTACTCCGAGCCCCGGCACAGAGCGGCAGGTAAGGAGAGAGAGAGAACGCCCCCTGCTGGGAAGAGCCAACCTGCCCCAAACCTCAGGTCGGGGGTTTTATTAACCTTTCATATGCTGGGTTGGGACAGATGGGTTTGGGCGGCCGCTGATAACTTGGGCCTCTCGGATCCTCATTGATGTTATGTCTGATACTCCAGTCACTTCCAAAGCAGCCTTCACAGTGTCCCTGGTACAAGAGGGCGGTTGGCGTCCAGCCGTTGGGTCAGTGAGTTGGAGAGACTTCTATCTGTGTCCAGGGGGGAGCAGCAGAATTTTGAAGGCAGCTCTGGATGTGACTAGAGTAAAGTCATCGCCTATAGGCCGCATAATGGTCGGTGCCCAAATCTCATCGCATTAAGGATCACCTGACTTACAGGTTACTCAGGGGAGTGTTCAATACAAGGGGTATAAATAAAGCTGATTGTGAGCCCTATAGGGCTGCCCCCGCCTATAGCAGCGGAGTGGTGACATAGACGACAGTGCAGCTTGTCAGTATTGGTCCTGTTATGGAGCGCCCCTTTAAGGGCCCCTTCCTCCTGCTGACGGTATAGTATCTATTATGTGGCAGTGGTCGGGGTGACACTTTATCCGTCAGCTGTTTATGTGGAGGTGCACGTGGCTGCTGTCAGTGTCAGCGGGCGGCCGGCCAGGACATCGTGTGCAGCCAGCCAGGGAAATCTCCAGGAAAGGCTAAGAATAACCTGTTTATAGATCAGATTATCTGCCGCAACGCACCGGCGTAACCGCTCGCCAGGATGGGACACGACGGTCTGTGCCCGGCCCGGGGTCACCGCTGTACCAGGTACTTCACTGGTCAGCATCATGCCCTATACTCCAGTCACATCCAGAGCTGCACCCGGACACTGACTTCACATCAGTCTGTGTCTCCTGCTGATTCAGTATCAGATCCCAACTCCAGTCACCTCCAGAGCTGCATCTACAGCAGGCGTTATCCTGACCTTTTCCATCATACCCTGCTGATTCCGTATCAGTTCTCCACTCCAGTCACCTCCAGAGCTGCACCCTGACACTGACCTCCTATCATACCCTGCTGATTCCGTATCAGTTCTCCACTCCAGTCACCTCCAGAGCTGCACCCTGACACTGACCTCCTATCATACCCTGCTGATTCCGTATCAGATCCCAACTCCAGTCACCTCCAGAGCTGCATCTACAGCAGGCGTTATCCTGACCTTTCCCATCATACCCTGCTGTTTCAGTATCAGTTCTCCACTCCAGTCACCTCCAGAGCTGCACCTATAAATGTACAGGCTCTATCCTGACACTGACCTCATATCATACCCTGCTGATTCCGTATCAGATCTCCACTCCAGTCACCTCCAGAGCTGCACTGACCCTGCATTGCCTGCTAGTTGGGGGTCTACAAGGGTCTCGCTCCTCTGTTATTGCCTTATTGCACCCAGCAGAACTGTGAGTGCAGCTTTGGCTGTGAGTAGAGCACAGTGTAATGTCTCTGACCTGTGCTGTTGTCTCCTCAGCTGAGCTGGAGACGGCGATGTCTTGAAGATGGAGTCGCAGGAGCAATTCCGAGAGTATCAGAGGTTGGAAGACTTCGAGGAGGACTCGCCGCCGGGAGAGGAGGACTTACTGGTGCACGTCCCCGAAGCTGTCAAAGGTAGGAGCCGACCGAGCAGTAAATGGAGAGGACCCCTTTAATACCCTTTAAAAGAAGGCCTGAGTATACCCAGTGCAGGGGGCAGAGTATAGAGAGTCTGTGACAGGTCAGGGGCCCCGTCTTAGTTCTGTCCGGAGTGCTCCTTTAAGTCTTTATTAGGAGACTTCTCATCCCCAGGATAAGGAGCACTGGGGTTATGGAGGTTCATATACGGGGGAGGGGGTGCACAGGATGAGACAGAAATGGCTGCTGCCCCCCACAAACAGCGCCACACCTCTCCACAGGCTGTGTACGGTATTGCAGGTGGTTTGGGCTTATTAAACAGTCAGTCTGGGTCAGAGTCGTCTCCGGCCCTAGCACAATGGTGGTCCATTAGGAGACCCCCAAATTTGGAGTGTCCTGATTGCTGATGGGCGGCCCCGCACTGGGTCAGGGGTCCTCACCTATTGATATGACAGCCGCAGGTGATCCGGGGAGGGGGGGGGGTCCTGGTAAGTTGAGCAGGTAGTACCCGGGGCCCGATGTAGACCCCATAATATAAGGGGTACCCGGTAGGTCATGTGCTCTGTCGCCCCGCTCACCCCTCTCCTCTTTCTCGCCCTCCAGACTCCTGGCATCACATTAAGAACTTGGATAACTTCTTCACCAAGATATCCTTTCCAATGAGCGGTTACCACACAAGCTGCAAAGCACGGGAGCGGGTGTGGGGCGGGAGGTGTCAGGGTGTCAGGCCCAGCTCAGAGTAAGCAAGGCCCTGGCTGGATTCTGTCCGCTCTGCAGGGTGGGCGGGGGGGGGGGGGGGGGGTGTCACACAGCTTTCCCAGGCACCTGTACTGATATGTAACCCAGCCACATGTGCTCTTCGGGAATCTGGGAAAGATGGATTACAATGAGGGAGGTGATATAAGATATAAGGAGAATAGAGGGGGCGGCTCTGTATATAACCTCACCATGTGGATGTGCAGTGCTGCCCCCTGGTGGTGGAGCCGCTCACTGCAGTGTCCTGAGTGCTGGACCTTTCCTTGACCACTCGCTGCAAATCTATCACTTTCACCAGAAGAATGGCTTCGCCTGCATGGTGCTCTCCGACTTCTTCGAACTTGTGTAAGTAGAAGCTTCAGACTGAGATACAGCTAAGTGGTGTATCTAATCCTATCCTGTGTGATACTGCATGCTGAGCTGTATCTAATCCTATCCTGTGTGATATTGTATACTGAGCCGCATATCTAATCCTATCCTGTGTGATACTGTATACTGAGCTGTGTATCTAACCCTATCCTGTGTGATACTGTATACTGAGCTGTGTATCTAATCCTATCCTGTGTGATACTGTATACTGAGCTGTGTATCTAATCCTATCCTGTGTGATACTGTATACTGAGCTGTGTATCTAATCCTATCCTGTGTGATACTGTATACTGTGCTGTGTATCTAATCCTATCCTGTGTGATACTGTATACTGAGCTGTGTATCTAATCCTATCCTGTGTGATACTGTATACTGAGCTGTGTATCTAATCCTATCCTGTGTGATACTGTATACTGAGCTGTGTATCTAATCCTATCCTGTGTGATACTGTATACTGAGCCGTGTATCTAATCCTCTCCTGTGTGATACTGTATACTGAGCTGTGTATCTAATCCTATCCTGTGTGATACAGTATACTGAGCTGTGTATCTAATCCTATCCTGTGTGATACTGTATACTGAGCTGTATCTAATCCTATCCTGTGTGATACTGTATACTGAGCTGTGTAGCTAATCCTATCCTGTGTGATACTGTATACTGAGCTGTGTATCTAATCCTATCCTGTGTGATACTGTATACTGAGCTGTGTATCTAATCCTATCCTGTGTGATACTGTATACTGAGCCGTGTATCTAATCCTATCCTGTGTGATACTGTATACTGAGCCGTGTATCTAATCCTCTCCTGTGTGATACTGTATACTGAGCTGTGTATCTAATCCTATCCTGTGTGATACTGTATACTGAGCCGTGTATCTAATCCTATCCTGTGTGATACTGTATACTGAGCTGTGTATCTAATCCTATCCTGTGTGATACAGTATACTGAGCCGTGTATCTAATCCTATCCTGTGTGATACAGTATACTGAGCCGTGTATCTAATCCTATCCTGTGTGATACTGTATACTGAGCTGTGTATCTAATCCTATCCTGTGTGATACTGTATACTGAGCTGTGTATCTAATCCTATCCTGTGTGATACAGTATACTGAGCCGTGTATCTAATCCTATCCTGTGTGATACAGTATACTGAGCCGTGTATCTAATCCTATCCCGTGTGATACTGTATACTGAGCTGTATCTAATCCTATCCTGTGTGATACTGTATACTGAGCTGTATCTAATCCTATCCTGTGTGATACTGTATACTGAGCTGTGTATCTAATCCTATCCTGTGTGATACTGTATACTGAGCTGTGTATCTAATCCTATCCCGTGTGATACTGTATACTGAGCTGTGTATCTAATCCTATCCTGTGTGATACAGTATACTGAGCCGTGTATCTAATCCTATCCTGTGTGATACTGTATACTGAGCCGTGTATCTAATCCTATCCTGTGTGATACTGTATACTGAGCCGTGTATCTAATCCTATCCCGTGTGATACTGTATACTGAGCTGTGTATCTAATCCTATCCTGTGTGATACTGTATACTGAGCTGTGTATCTAATCCTATCCTGTGTGATACTGTATACTGAGCTGTGTATCTAATCCTATCCTGTGTGACACTGTATACTGAGCTGTGTATCTAATCCTATCCTGTGTGATACTGTATACTGAGCTGTATCTAATCCTATCCTGTGTGATACAGTATACTGAGCTGTGTATCTAATCCTATCCCGTGTGATACTGTATACTGAGCTGTGTATCTAATCCTATCCTGTGTGATACTGTATACTGAGCTGTGTATCTAATCCTATCCTGTGTGATACTGTATACTGAGCCGTGTATCTAATCCTATCCTGTGTGATACAGTATACTGAGCCGTGTATCTAATCCTATCCTGTGTGATACAGTATACTGAGCCGTGTATCTAATCCTATCCTGTGTGATATAGTATACTGAGCCGTGTATCTAATCCTCTCCTGTGTGATACTGTATACTGAGCTGTGTATCTAATCCTATCCTGTGTGATACTGTATACTGTGCTGTGTATCTAATCCTATCCTGTGTGATACTGTATACTGAGCTGTGTATCTAATCCTATCCTGTGTGATACTGTATACTGAGCTGTGTATCTAATCCTATCCTGTGTGATACTGTATACTGAGCTGTGTATCTAATCCTATCCTGTGTGATACTGTATACTGAGCTGTGTATCTAATCCTATCCTGTGTGATACAGTATACTGAGCTGTGTATCTAATCCTATCCTGTGTGATACTGTATACTGAGCTGTGTATCTAATCCTATCCTGTGTGATACTGTATACTGAGCTGTGTATCTAATCCTATCCTGTGTGATACTGTATACTGAGCTGTGTATCTAATCCTATCCTGTGTGATACTGTATACTGAGCTGTGTATCTAATCCTATCCTGTGTGATACTGTATACTGAGCCGTGTATCTAATCCTATCCTGTGTGATACTGTATACTGAGCTGTGTATCTAATCCTATCCTGTGTGATACTGTATACTGAGCCGTGTATCTAATCCTATCCTGTGTGATACAGTATACTGAGCCGTGTATCTAATCCTATCCCGTGTGATACTGTATACTGAGCCGTGTATCTAATCCTATCCTGTGTGATACTGTATACTGAGCTGTATCTAATCCTATCCTGTGTGATACAGTATACTGAGCTGTGTATCTAATCCTATCCCGTGTGATACTGTATACTGAGCTGTGTATCTAATCCTATCCCGTGTGATACTGTATACTGAGCTGTGTATCTAATCCTATCCCGTGTGATACTGTATACTGAGCTGTGTATCTAATCCTATCCCGTGTGATACTGTATACTGAGCTGTGTATCTAATCCTATCCCGTGTGATACTGTATACTGAGCCGTGTATCTAATCCTATCCCGTGTGATACTGTATACTGAGCCGTGTATCTAATCCTATCCTGTGTGATACTGTATACTGAGCCGTGTATCTAATCCTATCCTGTGTGATACTGTATACTGAGCCGTGTATCTAATCCTATCCTGTGTGATACTGTATACTGAGCTGTGTATCTAATCCTATCCTGTGTGATACTGTATACTGAGCCGTGTATCTAATCCTATCCTGTGTGATACTGTATACTGAGCCGTGTATCTAATCCTATCCTGTGTGATATAGTATACTGAGCCGTGTATCTAATCCTATCCTGTGTGATACAGTATACTGAGCCGTGTATCTAATCCTATCCTGTGTGATACTGTATACTGAGCGGTGTATCTAATCCTATCCTGTGTGATACTGTATACTGAGCTGTGTATCTAATCCTATCCTGTGTGATACTGTATACTGAGCTGTGTATCTAATCCTATCCTGTGTGATACTGTATACTGGGCTGTGTATCTAATCCTATCCCGTGTGATACTGTATACTGAGCTGTGTATCTAATCCTATCCCGTGTGATACTGTATACTGAGCTGTGTATCTAATCCTATCCCGTGTGATACTGTATACTGAGCGGTGTATCTAATCCTATCCCGTGTGATACTGTATACTGAGCCGTGTATCTAATCCTATCCCGTGTGATACTGTATACTGAGCCGTGTATCTAATCCTATCCTGTGTGATACAGTATACTGAGCCGTGTATCTAATCCTATCCCGTGTGATACTGTATTCTGAGCCGTGTATCTAATCCTATCCCGTGTGATACTGTATACTGAGCCGTGTATCTAATCCTATCCCGTGTGATACTGTATACTGAGCCGTGTATCTAATCCTATCCCGTGTGATACAGTATACTGAGCCGTGTATCTAATCCTATCCCGTGTGATACTGTATACTGAGCTGTGTATCTAATCCTATCCCGTGTGATACTGTATACTGAGCTGTGTATCTAATCCTATCCCGTGTGATACTGTATACTGAGCGGTGTATCTAATCCTATCCCGTGTGATACTGTATACTGAGCGGTGTATCTAATCCTATCCCGTGTGATACTGTATACTGAGCGGTGTATCTAATCCTATCCCGTGTGATACTGTATACTGAGCTGTGTATCTAATCCTATCCTGTGTGATACTGTATACTGAGCCGTGTATCTAATCCTATCCTGTGTGATACAGTATACTGAGCCGTGTATCTAATCCTATCCTGTGTGATACTGTATACTGAGCCGTGTATCTAATCCTATCCTGTGTGATACTGTATACTGAGCCGTGTATCTAATCCTATCCCGTGTGATACTGTATACTGAGCCGTGTATCTAATCCTATCCCGTGTGATACAGTATACTGAGCCGTGTATCTAATCATATCCCGTGTGATACTGTATACTGAGCTGTGTATCTAATCCTATCCCGTGTGATACTGTATACTGAGCGGTGTATCTAATCCTATCCCGTGTGATACTGTATACTGAGCGGTGTATCTAATCCTATCCTGTGTGATACTGTATACTGAGCGGTGTATCTAATCCTATCCTGTGTGATACTGTATACTGAGCTGTGTATCTAATCCTATCCTGTGTAATTCTGTCTCCATTACCTTCCCTGGCTCTGTTGCTGGTGTAGACTGTAAGCTCTTGAGGTCGCTCTGTATAATATTTGCCCCTGTGTATTTACCCCCCCTGCAGGCAGTTCCTGTTTGTCGTCACGTTCACCACCTTCCTGTTCCGCTGTGTGGAGTACGACGTCCTCTTTGCCAATAAACCCGTCAACCACACCCATTCAGGGGTCAATCCTGACCGAAACAAGGTGACCCTGACTGATGCCATTCTGCCTGCCCAGGAATGTGCCCTCAGGTAGGTGCCAGGCTCAGTACTGAGGGGTATTACTATCCTATACTCTACTGGTCCAGTAATGTAATCCCGCCATCTCCATCATATATATATATAGTCATCATCTCTATCACTGTGCATAGGGCGAAGATGGTTATCAGTAGGGGAGTCTGCAGAGAAGAATACACCGGAGTGCTTGCATACAGCACTCACAGATAGTATGATATAAGTACAGGATAAGTAATGTAATGTATGTACACAGTGACTGCACCAGCAGAATAGTGAGCGCAGCTCTGGAGTATAATACAGGATAAGTAATGTAATGTATGTACACAGTGACTGTACTAGCAGAATAGTGAGCGCAGCTCTGGAGTATAATACAGGATAAGTAATGTAATGTATGTACACAGTGACTGTACCAGCAGAATAGTGAGCGCAGCTCTGGAGTATAATACAGGATAAGTAATGTAATGTATGTACACAGTGACTGTACTAGCAGAATAGTGAGCGCAGCTCTGGAGTATAATACAGGATAAGTAATGTAATGTATGTACACAGTGACTGCACCAGCAGAATAGTGAGCGCAGCTCTGGAGTATAATACAGGAGAAGTAATGTAATGTATGTATACAGTGACTGCACCAGCAGAATAGTGAGCGCAGCTCTGGAGTATAATACAGGATAAGTAATGTAATGTATGTACACAGTGACTGTACTAGCAGAATAGTGAGCGCAGCTCTGGAGTATAATACAGGATAAGTAATGTAATGTATGTACACAGTGACTGCACCAGCAGAATAGTGAGCGCAGCTCTGGAGTATAATACAGGATAAGTAATGTAATGTATGTACACAGTGACTGTACCAGCAGAATAGTGAGCGCAGCTCTGGAGTATAATACAGGATAAGTAATGTAATGTATGTACACAGTGACTGTACCAGCAGAATAGTGAGCGCAGCTCTGGAGTATAATACAGGATAAGTAATGTAATGTATGTACACAGTGACTGTACCAGCAGAATAGTGAGCGCAGCTCTGGGGTATAATACAGGATAAGTAATGTAATGTAATGTATGTACACAGTGACTGCACCAGCAGAATAGTGAGCGCAGCTCTGGAGTGTAATACAGGATAAGTAATGTAATGTATGTACACAGTGACTGTACCAGCAGAATAGTGAGCGCAGCTCTGGAGTATAATACAGGATAAGTAATGTAATGTATGTACACAGTGACTGCACCAGCAGAATAGTGAGCGCAGCTCTGGAGTATAATACAGGATAAGTAATGTAATGTATGTACACAGTGACTGCACCAGCAGAATAGTGAGCGCAGCTCTGGAGTATAATACAGGATAAGTAATGTAATGTATGTACACAGTGACTGTACCAGCAGAATAGTGAGCGCAGCTCTGGAGTATAATCTCTCTTCCACCTGCAGGATCCAGGAGAGCGGTTGGATTATCTTCTTACTGGTCATGGCCGCCATATTTTGGCTTTACCGTCTGATCAAGATGTTCTGTAACCTTCTAAGTTACTGGGAGATCCGGAAGTTCTACATCCGAGCCCTGAAGATCCCGTCGGTGAGTTGTCCATGTTGCGCTCAGTGTTTGTAGCCCGTTCTTCTCTCTGCTCTCCATCGGTCCAGACCTTCTCTGTCTCTTCTGTAGTA
>NC_134268.1:221835280-221904352 GCF_031893055.1 Leptodactylus fuscus | reverse complement strand
TAGAAAGAGGGGAGGGAGAAAGAGGAGAAGGAGAAAGAGGAGAAGGAGAAAGAGGAGAAGGAGAAAGAGGAGAGTGAGAAAGAGGAGAAGGAGAAAGAAGAGAGTGAGAAAGAGGAGAAGGAGAAAGAAGAGAGTGAGAAAGAGGAGAAGGAGAAAGAGGAGAGGGAGAAAGAGGGGAGGGAGAAGGAGGAGAGGAGAAAGAGGAGAGTGAGAAGGAGACAGGAGAGTGAGAAAGAGGAGAGGGAGAAAGAGGAGAGTGAGGAAGAGGAGAGGGAGAAAGAGGAGAGGGAGAAAGAGGGAGAGGGAGAAAGAGGAGAAGGAGAAAGAAGAGAGTGAGAAAGAGGAGAAGGAGAAAGAAGAGAGTGAGAAAGAGGAGAAGGAGAAAGAGGAGAGGGAGAAAGAGGGGAGGAGAAGAGGAGAAGGAGAAAGAGGAGAAGGAGAAAGAGGAGAAGGAGAAAGAGGAGAGTGAGAAAGAGGAGAAGGAGAAAGGGGAGGAGGAGAAGGAGAAAGAGGAGAAGGAGAAGGAGGAGAGGGAGAAAGAGGAGTGGGAGAAGGAGGAGAAGGAGAAAGAGGAGAGTGAGAAGGAGAGAGGAGAGTGAGAAAGAGGAGAGGGAGAAAGAGGAGAGTGAGGAAGAGGAGAGGGAGAAAAGAGGAGAGGGAGAAAGAGGGGAGGGAGAAAGAGGAGAAGGAGAAAGAAGAGAGTGAGAAAGAGGAGAAGGAGAAAGAAGAGAGTGAGAAAGAGGAGAAGGAGAAAGAGGAGAGAGAGAAAGAGGGGAGGGAGAAAGAGGAGAAGGAGAAAGAGGAGAAGGAGAAAGAGGAGAAGGAGAAAGAGGAGAGTGAGAAAGAGGAGAAGGAGAAAGGGGAGGAGGAGAAGGAGAAAGAGGAGAAGGAGAAGGAGGAGAGGGAGAAAGAGGAGAGTGAGAAGGAGAGAGAGGAGAGTGAGAAAGAGGAGAAGGAGAAAGAGGAAAAGGAGAAGGAGGAGAGGGAAAAAGAGGAGTGGGAGAAGGAGGAGAAGGAGAAAGAGGAGAGTGAGAAGGAGAGAGGAGAGTGAGAAAGAGGAGAAGGAGAAAGAGGAGAAGGAGAAGGAGAAGGAGGAGAGGGAAAAGAGGAGTGGGAGAACGAGGAGAAGGAGAAAGAGGAGTGGGAGAAAGAGGAGAGGGAGAAAGAGGAGAGGAGAAATAGGAGAAGGAGAGAGGAGAGTGAGAAAGAGGAGAGGGAGAAGATAGAGAAGGAGAAAGAGGAGAAGGAGAAAGAGGAGAGGGAGAAAGAGGAAAGGGAGAAATAGGAGAAGGAGAGAGGAGAGGGAGAGAAGGAGAAAGAGGAGAAGGAGAAAGAGGAGAGGGAGAAAGAGGAGAAGGAGAAAAAGGAGAGGAGAAAGAGGAGAGTGAGAAAGAGGAGAAGGAGAAAGAAGAGAGTGAGAAAGAGGAGAAGGAGAAAGAAGAGAGTGAGAAAGAGGAGAAGGAGAAAGAGGAGAGGGAGAAAGAGGGGAGGGAGAAGGAGGAGAGGGAGAAAGAGGAGAGTGAGAAGGAGACAGGAGAGTGAGAAAGAGAGAGAGGGAGAAAGAGGAGAGTGAGGAAGAGGAGAGGGAGAAAGAGGAGAGGGAGAAAGAGGGGAGGGAGAAAGAGGAGAAGGGAGAAAGAAGAGAGTGAGAAAGAGGAGAAGGAGAAAGAAGAGAGTGAGAAAGAGGAGAAGGAGAAAGAGGAGAGGGAGAAAGAGGGGAGGGAGAAAGAGGAGAAGGAGAAAGAGGAGAAGGAGAAAGAGGAGAAGGAGAAAGAGGAGAGTGAGAAAGAGGAGAAGGAGAAAGGGGAGGAGGAGAAGGAGAAAGAGGAGAAGGAGAAGGAGGAGAGGGAGAAAGAGGAGTGGGAGAAGGAGGAGAAGGAGAAAGAGGAGAGTGAGAAGGAGAGGAGAGTGAGAAAGAGGAGAGGAGAAAGAGGAGAGTGAGGAAGAGGAGAGGGAGAAAGAGGAGAGGGAGAAAGAGGGGGAGGGAGAAAGAGGAGAAGGAGAAAGAAGAGAGTGAGAAAGAGGAGAAGGAGACAGGAGAGTGAGAAGAGGAGAAGGAGAAAGAGGAGAGGGAGAAAGAGGGGAGGAGAAAGAGGAGAAGGAGAAAGAGGAGAAGGAGAAAGAGGAGAGTGAGAAAGAGGAGAAGGAGAAAGGGGAGGAGGAGAAGGAGAAAGAGGAGAAGGAGAAGGAGGAGAGGGAGAAAGAGGAGTGGGAGAAGGAGGAGAAGGAGAAAGAGGAGAGTGAGAAGGAGAGAGGAGAGTTGAGAAGAGGAGAAGGAGAAAGAGGAGAGTGAGAAAGAGGAGAAGGAGAAGAAGAGAGTGAGAAAGAGGAGAAGGAGAAAGAAGAGAGTGAGAAAGAGGAGAAGGAGAAAGAGGAGAGGGAGAAAGAGGGGAGGGAGAAGGAGGAGAGTGAGGAAGAGGAGAGGGAGAAAGAGGAGAGGGAGAAAGAGGGGAGGGAGAAAGAGGAGAAGGAGAAAGAAGAGAGTGAGAAAGAGGAGAAGGAGAAAGAGAAGAGGGAGAAAGAGGGGAGGGAGAAAGAGGAGAAGGAGAAAGAGGAGAAGGAGAAAGAGGAGAAGGAGAAAGAGGAGAGTGAGAAAGAGGAGAAGGAGAAAGAAGAGAGTGAGAAAGAGGAGAAGGAGAAAGAAGAGAGTGAGAAAGAGGAGAAGGAGAAAGAGGAGAGGAGAAAGAGGGGAGGGAGAAGGAGGAGAGGGAGAGAAAGAGGAGAGTGAGAAGGAGACAGGAGAGTGAGAAAGAGGAGAGGGAGAAAGAGGAGAGTGAGGAAGAGGAGAGGGAGAAAGAGGAGAGGGAGAAAGAGGGGAGGGAGAAAGAGGAGAAGGAGAAAGAAGAGAGTGAGAAAGAGGAGAAGGAGAAAGAAGAGAGTGAGAAAGAGGAGAAGGAGAAAGAGGAGAGGGAGAAAGAGGGGAGGGAGAAAGAGGAGAAGGAGAAAGAGGAGAAGGAGAAAGAGGAGAAGGAGAAAGAGGAGAGTGAGAAGAGAGAGAAGGAGAAAGGGGAGGAGGAGAAGGAGAAAGAGGAGAAGGAGAAGGAGAGGGAGAAAGAGGAGTGGGAGAAGGAGGAGAAGGAGAAAGAGGAGAGTGAGAAGGAGAGAGGAGAGTGAGAAAGAGGAGAGGGAGAAAGAGGAGAGTGAGGAAGAGGAGAGGAGAAGAAAGAGGAGAGGGAGAAAGAGGGGAGGGAGAAAGAGGAGAAGGAGAAAGAAGAGAGTGAGAAAGAGGAGAAGGAGACAGGAGAGTGAGAAAGAGGAGAAGGAGAAAGAGAGAGGAGAGGGAGAAAGAGGGGAGGGAGAAAGAGGAGAAGGAGAAAGAGGAGAAGGAGAAAGAGGAGAGAGTGAGAAAGAGGAGAAGGAGAAAGGGGAGGAGGAGAGAAGGAGAAAGAGGAGAAGGAGAAGGAGGAGAGGGAGAAAGAGGAGTGGGAGAAGGAGGAGAAGGAGAAAGAGGAGAGTGAGAAGGAGAGAGGAGAGTGAGAAAGAGGAGAAGGAGAAAGAGAGAGAAGGAGAAGGAGGAGAGGGAAAAAGAGGAGTGGGAAAAGGAGGAGAAGGAGAAAGAGGAGTGGGAGAAAGAGGAGAGGGAGAAAGAGGAGAGGGAGAAAGAGGGGAGGGAGAAAGAGGAGAAGGAGAAAGAAGAGAGTGAGAAAGAGGAGAAGGAGAAAGAAGAGAGTGAGAAAGAGGAGAAGGAGAGAAGAGGAGAGGGAGAAAGAGGAGGGAGAAGAAAGAGGAGAAGGAGAAAGAGAAGGAGAAAGAGGAGAAGGAGAAAGAGGAGAGTGAGAAAGAGGAGAAGGAGAAAGGGAGAGGAGGAGAAGGAGAAAGAGGAGAAGGAGAAGGAGGAGAGGGAGAAAGAGGAGTGGGAGAAGGAGGAGAAGGAGAAAGAGGAGAGTGAGAAGGAGAGAGGAGAGGAGGGAAAGAGGAGAAGGAGAAAGAGGAGAAGGGGAAGGAGGAGAGGGAAAAAGAGGAGTGGGAGAAGGAGAAGGAGAAAGAGGAGTGGGAGAAGAGGAGAGGGAGAAAGAGGAGAGGGAGAAATAGGAGAAGGAGAGAGGAGAGTGAGAAAGAGGAGAGGAGAAGATAGAGAAGGGAGAAAGAGGAGAAGGAGAAAGAGGAGAGGGAGAAAGAGGAAAGGGAGAAATAGGAGAAGGAGAGAGGAGAGGAGGAGGAGAAGGAGAAAGAGGAGAAGGAGAAAGAGGAGAGGGAGAAAGAGGAGAGGGAGAAAGAGGAGAAGGAGAAAAAGAGAGAGGAGAGAAAACAGGAGAGGGAGAAGGAGGAGAGGGAGAAAGAGGAGAGGGAGAAGGAGGAGAGGGAGAAAGAGGAGAGGGAGAAAGAGGAGAGGGAGAAAGAGGAGAGGAGAAAGAGGAGAGGAGAAAGAGGAGAGGGAGAAAGAGGGGAGGGAGAAAGAGGAGAAGGAGAAAGAGGAGAAGGAGAAAGAGGAGAGGGAGAAAGAGGAGAGTGAGAAGAGGAGAAGGAGAAAGGGGAGGAGGAGAAGGAGAAAGAGGAGAAGGAGAAGGAGGAGAGGGAGAAAGAGGAGTGGGAGAAGGAGGAGAAGGAGAAAGAGGAGAGAGTGAGAAGGAGAGAGGAGAGTGAGAAAGAGGAGAAGGAGAAAGAGGAGAAGGAGAAGGAGGAGAGGGAAAAAGAGGAGTGGGAGAAGGAGGAGAAGGAGAAGAGGAGTGGAGAAAGAGGAGAGGGAGAAAGAGGAGAGGAGAGGGAGAAATAGGAGAAGGAGAGAGGAGAGTGAGAAGAGGAGAGGGAGAAGATAGAGAAGGAGAAGAGGAGAAGGAGAAAGAGGAGAGGGAGAAAGAGGAAAGGGAGAAATAGGAGAAGGAGAGAGGAGAGGAGGAGAAGGAGAAAGAGGAGAAGGAGAAAGAGGAGAGGGAGAAGAGGAAGAGGAGAGGGAGAAAGAGGAGAAGGAGAAAAAGGAGAGGGAGAGAAACAGGAGAGGGAGAAGGAGGAGAGGGAGAAAGAGGAGAGGGAGAAGGAGGAGAGGGAGAAAGAGGAGAGGGAGAAAGAGGAGAGGGAAGAAGGAGGAGAGGGAGAAGGAGGAGAGGGAGAAAGAGGAGTGGGAGAAAGAGGAGAAGGAGAAAGAGGAGAGGGAGAAGAAGGAGAGGGAGAAGGAGGAGAGGGGAGAAAGAGGAGTGGGAAAAAGAAGAGAGGGAGAAAGAGGAGAGGGAGAAGGAGGAGAAGGAGAAAGAGGAGAGGGAGAAGGAGCAGAAGGAGAAAGGGGAAGTGGGAAAAAGAAGAGAGGGAGAAAGAGGAGCAGGAGAAAGAGGAGAGGGAGAAAAAGGAGAGGTAGAAAGAGGAGAGGGAGAAAGAGGAGAGGGAGAAAGAGGAGAGGGAGAAGGAGGAGAAGGAGAAGGAGGAGAAGGAGAAGGAGGAGAGGAAGAAGGAGGAGAAGGAGAAAGAGGAGTGGGAAAAAGAAGAGAGGGAGAAAGAGGAGAGGGAGAAAGAGGAGAAGGAGGAGAAGGAGAAAGAGGAGTGGGAAAAAGAAGAGAGGGAGAAAGAGGAGAGGGAGAAAGAGGAGAGGGAGAAAGAGGAGAAGGAGGAGAGGGAGAAGGAGGAGAGGGAGAAGGAGGAGAAAGAGGAGAGGGAGAAGGAGGAGAAGGAGAAAAAGGAGTGGGAAAAGGAAGAGAGGGAGAAAGAGGAAGGGAGAAAGAGGAGCGGGAGAAAGAGAAGGAGAAAGAGGAGACGGAGAGAGGAGAGTGAGAAAGAGGAGAGGAGAAAGAGGAGAAGGAGAAAGAGGAGAAGGAGAAAGAGGAGAAGGAGAAAGAGAAGGAGAAAGAGGAGACGGAGAGAGGAGAGTGAGAAGAGGAGAAGGAGAGTATATAATGGCAGAAATAGGCAGAGAGAGGGGTAAAAATATGGAAAGACTAGAAATGAGAGTAGTATTGGAATATGAATGTGGAGCATATATGTGGGATGTGGGTAGCGAAATATAGTCTATGAAGAGTAAAATGATAAAAGATGTAGGGAATAATGTACAGGAAGATATGATGGAAGATCTGCAATGAGAATAAAGCTAAAACAGAAGAATATTGTGCACGAAAAAGGAACAGAAAAGAGGAAATAAAGGGCCGGTGTCACTAAACTAACCGGCTATTGTATAGCAGTAGGATATGGTTTACAAATGGGATATAATATACAAATACATACACAACCGAATGAAGATAACAAAGTATATACACAATGGGAAGAAAGTAATGCACTTTATCAAGACTATAGACTATAATTTATACTACGGTTATTTTATGTATAGGCCATCAGGATCAAATGGCATCTGGGTATTTGTATAGGCCATCAGGATCAAATGGCATCTGGGTATTTGTATAGGACAACATTTCAAATAAAAAAGTAGAAACTGAATAAATTGTCAGAATAATATCGTATAAAATAGCGGCTTCATAAGAAAACAGCAGGATAGGAAAAAAATCAAAAAACATGAGAAGTGGAATTCAGAAGGAATGAGACAATAAAATCCCAAATCCTCTAATAATTGCCTAAAAAGATTGCGGTGATCCCGGCTATGAAGTGCGGCCAAAATCTCCTGCAAGACGTCTTATCTTATGTGAAGAAAGGCAAATACAAAGACATTCACTTCCGATCTTAGAACAATAAGGAGAATCCATTTAGGAAAAAGACATAAACCTTTAGGGCCGAGCGGCGTCCTGAGATAATAAGAGTGGGTCTTGTGAGGAGGGCGATGGGTTATTTATCTACCCACCTATTACACTGGGGGTCAGATAGGGCTTAGAGGAGTCAATATGAGGATAAGACCCTGGACTGGGTGTAACAGGGCAGGAATAATATTGCTACTGGACAGTGTATAGCGCTGAGGGGGGAGACCATTGTGCGCTATACAAGATCTCATATGGCAGATTGTTCTATAATTCTGGATAGACCATGTCAGATAACAGGAGAGACCTCGGATTCCTTGTCAATGGATCAACCTCATCTATATCATATTCATTGTTATGTCACATACCAGAAATTAAACTCTTGGTCTAACCACAAGAGGGCGTAATAGTGCTTCCCCGCGGCACTCTGAACAGGCTACTTTTGGGTAGTGTACCTCTGATTAATAGATCACTCACCGCTACGACACACTTGAAGACATTTTGCCCAGTTGACAAACAGAGGGGCTCATCATCAGACTCGGAGAAGCAAGATGCTTGTTTGCATGAATTCCCGCCATCTAGAACGTCCTGACCCGGCTGTTGGGATGTGTTGGGGCAGTGAATACGTGACGGCACAGATATGGTGAACATCATGGCCTAGCAATCACTAGCAGAGGGATTTATTTGGTCTACTGACAAGCACGTGCAGCTCCTGCAGTTTCCTTGTCCAGGGGGCGCCTTCATTACATCCCCTGTCTCTGCCTGAAACATTGTCAGGGACTTTTGGTGTCATGGCCCCCATTACATGTCCTGTCATGGACAACCATTCACCATCAACCTTCATTTGCAGTGATGATGTGATTGAGAAACTTGGACTGTATAGACTGAACTACCGTATATAGCGATGGATCCAGGATATGTACAGGATATATAATGGACATCCTGAAACTGCCTAATGTCTTGTCTCTCATCGTATGGCGGACAACTGGTACCCAGTAATGTCTGCCCCAGATGACAACACCTCCTGGTCCTGCCCGGGCACCAAATTTACCCCCGAGCTGGGACGTCACCAACCTACAAGTGTGAACCTGTATATACCTCCATGTCCTGCCATATCTCATCTTCTATCCAGACTACAGGTGTAACATCTGTGGTAAATGTACTGCTATATACCATACAGAGCTGTATATACCTCCATGTCCTGCCATATCTCATCTTCTATCCAGACTACAGGTGTAACATCTGTGGTAAATGTACTGATATATACCATACACAGCCTGTGTATACCTCCATGTCCTGCCGTATCTCATCTTCTATCCAGACTACAGGTGTAACATCTGTGGTAAAATGTACTGCTATATACCATACACAGCCTGTATATACCTCCATGTCCTGCCGTATCTCATCTTGTATCCAGACTACAGGTTGTAACATCTGTGGTAAATGTACTGCTATATACCATACACAGCCTGTATATACCTCCATGTCCTGCCGTATCTCATCTTGTATCCAGACTACAGGTGTAACATCTGTGGTAAAATGTACTGCTATATACCATACACAGCCTGTATATACCTCCATGTCCTGCCGTATCTCATCTTCTATCCAGACTACAGGTGCCTACAGGGTCCTAGAGCCTGTGCCACATTGTATAGCGCCCCCCATAACCTTCTCCTGCACATTTAGGACTCTCCAGGTCAGGGACTGATTCTTGGGGTGGGATTTTTTCCATGAATATATCCCCCAGGTCCTTGTGACATATGACATGTGTCTGGCCTGGGGTGACCCCGCCATCGCTCTCTGCTCGGGGGTGTCACTACTTGCACTTCTCTTCTGGCCACATCTAGGGGCTCCTGTAATTATAACTCAGAATTAAAGAATCCTAAATTAAGCCTTGTTGTAAATTGCTTCCATGTTGCCTGATCTGTGAGATGGAGCCGGAGCCATTAGCACTGGGATATCTGTCTACGTGGATGAGACTGAATATCGGAGACGTAGAATAAACAGATGGTAATTCCTACGACTTCCTCCGTGGCTACTGGAAAAAATGACTTCAGAAATTCAATTTAGAAAAACTTTTTGGAAAACTGCAAAGTAATAGAAATTCTACATTTGACTCGGACTGGTCTGAATCCCTCTTATCTGATGGGACGGGTAGTATGGAGGCTAAGGGGGGTAAATCATCTGCAGCAATAATACAATGTAACACTGACCCAGAGATATCCCCCCCAATTCCTGCCAGTTCCTCGCCCCACCCAATCACCAGCGTACAATATGGCGTTGTTTTCTATCCTAGGAGCAGCTGACCCAGACATGGTGTTGAGTCATGAAGGATATTTTTCCAGCACACTTTTGGAGGGTTATTGTGCAACTTGGGTGTGTGCCTCCATGTGCGTAAGGCCAGCACACGATCCAAGGGCTCCCCAGATACTGCAGGAATCAATGGCCGACAAATAGACGAGAAAGTAAGATATGGTTTTATAAGTCCCACGGCCATTGTATCCACAAGATGCCAAAAACTACAGCCATAAAATGCCTACTGGGTAAATCTATATAGTAACCACAATAAAAACCGCCACATAGTGGCTACAGAATACTGGTACATAGTGCTGTAGCTATAGGCGGCTCAGAGGTGCAAAGACCTCTCTATAACATAGGAAGACACCAGCTTCATAGATAACACATGAAAGTGGAGGCTCCATTGCATACTAGGGTAGCTCTGATGATATATTACATTACTTATTCTGTATTATACCCCAGAGCTGCGCTCACTATTCTGCTGGTACAGTCACTGTGTACATACATTACATTACTTATCCTGTATTATACTCCAGAGCTGCGCTCACTATTCTGCTGGTACAGTCACTGTGTACATACATTACATTACTTATCCTGTATTATACCCCAGAGCTGCGCTCACTATTATGCTGGTGCAGTCACTGTGTACATACATTACATTACTTATCCTGTATTATACTCCAGAGCTGCGCTCACTATTCTGCTGGTACAGTCACTGTGTACATACATTACATTACTTATCCAGTATTATACTCCAGAGCTGCACTCACTATTCTGCTGGTGCAGTCACTGTGTACATACATTACATTACTTATCCTGTATTATACTCCAGAGCTGCACTCACTATTCTGCTGGTGCAGTCACTGTGTACATACATTACATTACTTATCCTGTATTATACTCCAGAGCTGCGCTCACTATTCTGCTGGTACAGTCACTGTGTACATACATTACATTACTTATCCTGTATTATACTCCAGAGCGGCTCTCACTATTCTGCTGGTGCAGTCACTGTGTACATACATTACATTACTTATCCTGTATTATACTCCAGAGCTGCGCTCACTATTCTGCTGGTACAGTCACTGTGTACATACATTACATTACTTATCATGTATTATACTCCAGAGCTGCGCTCACTATTATGCTGGTGCAGTCACTGTGTACATACATTACATTACTTATCCTGTATTATACCCCAGAGCTGCACTCACTATTCTGCTGGTGCAGTCACTGTGTACATACATTACATTATTTATCCTGTATTATACTCCAGAGCTGCGCTCACTATTCTGCTGGTACAGTCACTGTGTACATACATTACTTATCCTGTATTATACCCCAGAGCTGCGCTCACTATTCTGCTGGTGCAGTCACTGTGTACATACATTACATTACTTATCCTGTATTATACTCCAGAGCTGCGCTCACTATTCTGCTGGTACAGTCACTGTGTACATACATTACATTACTTATCATGTATTATACTCCAGAGCTGCGCTCACTATTATGCTGGTGAAGTCACTGTGTACATACATTACATTACTTATCCTGTATTATACTCCAGAGCTGCACTCACTATTCTGCTGGTGCAGTCACTGTGTACATACATTACATTACTTATCCTGTATTATACTCCAGAGCTGCACTCACTATTCTGCTGTTGCAGTCACTGTGTACATACATTACATTACTTATCCTGTATTATTCTCCGGAGCTGCGCTCACTATTCTGCTGGTACAGTCAATGTGTACATACATTACATTACTTATCCTGTATTATACTCCAGAGCTGCACTCACTATTCTGCTGGTACAGTCACTGTGTACATACATTACATTACTTATCCTGTATTATACTCCAGAGCTGCACTCACTATTCTGCTGGTGCAGTCACTGTGTACATACATTACATTACTTATCTTGTATTATACTCCAGAGCTGCACTCACTATTCTGCTGGTGCAGTCACTGTGTACATACGTTACATTACTTATCCTGTATTATACTCCAGAGCTGCGCTCACTATTCTGCTGGTGCAGTCACTGTGTACATACGTTACATTACTTATCCTGTATTATACTCCAGAGCTGCGCTCACTATTCTGCTGGTACAGTCACTGTGTACATACATTACATTACTTATCCTGTATTATACTCCAGAGCTGCGCTCACTATTCTGCTGGTGCAGTCACTGTGTACATACATTACATTACTTATCCTGTATTACACTCCAGAGCTGCGCTCAATATTCTGCTGCTGCAATCACTGTGAACATACATTACATTACTTATCCTGTATTATACGCCAGAACTGCGCTCACTATTCTGCTGGTACAGTCACTGTGTACATACATTACATTACTTATCCTGTATTATACTCCAGAGCTGCGCTCACTATTCTGCTGGTGCAGTCACTGTGTACATACATTACTTATCCTGTATTATCCCCCAGAGCTGCGCTCACTATTCTGCTGGTGCAGTCACTGTGTACATACATTACATTACTTATCCTGTATTATACTCCAGAGCTGCGCTCACTATTCTGCTGGTGCAGTCACTGTGTACATACATTACATTACTTATCCTGTATTAAACTCCTGAGCTGCGCTCACTATTCTGCTGGTGCTGTCACTGTGTACATACATTACATTATTTATCCTGTATTATACTCCAGAGCTGCACTCACTATTCTGCTGGTACAGTCACTGTGTACATACATTACTTATCCTGTATTATACTCCAGAGCTGCGCTCACTATTCTGCTGGTACAGTCACTGTGTACATACATTACATTACTTATCCTGTATTATACTCCAGAGCTGCACTCACTATTCTGCTGGTACAGTCACTGTGTACATACATTACATTACTTATCCTGTATTATACTCCAGAGCTGCGCTCACTATTCTGCTGGTGCAGTCACTGTGTACATACATTACATTACTTATCCGGTATTATACTCCAGAGCTGTGCTCACTATTCTGCTGCTGCAGTCACTGTGTACATACATTACATTACTGATCCTGTATTATACCCCAGAGCTGCGCTCACTATTCTGCTGGTACAGTCACTGTGTACATACATTACATTACTTATCCTGTATTATACTCCAGAGTTGCGCTCACTATTCTGCTGGTACAGTCACTGTGTACATACATTACATTACTGATCCTGTATTATACTCCAGAGCTGCGCTCACTATTCTGCTGGTGCAGTCACTGTGTACATACATTACATTACTTATCCTGTATTATACTCCAGAGCTGCGCTCACTATTTTCCTGGTGCAGTCACTGTGTACATACATTACATTACTTATCCTGTATTATACTCCAGAGTTGCACTCACTATTCTGCTGGTACAGTCACTGTGTACATACATTACATTACTGATCCTGTATTATACCCCAGAGCTGCGCTCACTATTCTGCTGGTACAGTCACTGTGTACATACATAACATTACTGATCCTGTATTATACCCCAGAGCTGCGCTCACTATTCTGCTGGTGCAGTCACTGTGTACATACATTACATTACTTATCCTGTATTATACTCCAGAGCTGCGCTCACTATTCTGCTGGTGCAGTCACTGTGTACATACATTACATTACTTATCCTGTATTATACTCCAGAGCTGCGCTCACTATTCTGCTGGTACAGTCACTGTGTACATACATTACATTACTTATCCTGTATTATACTCCAGAGTTGCACTCACTATTCTGCTGGTGCAGTCACTGTGTACATACATTACATTACTTATCCTGTATTATACTCCAGAGCTGCGCTCACTATTCTGCTGGTGCAGTCACTGTGTACATACATTACATTACTTATCCTGTATTATACTCCAGAGCTGCGCTCACTATTCTGCTGGTACAGTCACTGTGTACATACATTACATTACTTATCCTGTATTATACTCCAGAGCTGCACTCACTATTCTGCTGTACAGTCACTGTGTACATACATTACTTATCCTGTATTATACTCCAGAGCTGCGCTTACTATTCTGCTGATACAGTCACTGTGTACATACATTACATTACTTATCCTGTATTATACTCCAGAGCTGCGCTCACTATTCTGCTGGTGCAGTCACTGTGTACATACATTACATTACTTATCCTGTATTATACTCCAGAGCTGCACTCACTATTCTGCTGGTGCAGTCACTGTGTACATACATTACATTACTTATCCTGTATTATACTCCAGAGCTGCGCTCACTATTCTCCTGTTGCAGTCACTGTGTACATACATTACATTACTTATCCTGTATTATACTCCAGAGCTGCGCTCACTATTCTCCTGTTGCAGTCACTGTGTACATACATTACATTACTTATCCTGTATTATACTCCAGAGCTGCACTCACTATTCTGCTGGTGCAGTCACTGTGTACATACATTACATTACTTATCCTGTATTATACTCCAGAGCTGCGCTCACTATTCTCCTGTTGCAGTCACTGTGTACATACATTACATTACTTATCCTGTATTATACTCCAGAGCTGCGCTCACTATTCTGCTGGTGCAGTCACTGTGTACATACATTACATTACTTATCCTGTATTATACTCCAGAGCTGCACTCACTATTCTGCTGGTGCAGTCACTGTGTACATACATTACATTACTTATCCTGTATTATACTCCAGAGCTGCGCTCACTATTCTCCTGTTGCAGTCACTGTGTACATACATTACATTACTTATCCTGTATTATACTCCAGAGCTGCGCTCACTATTCTCCTGTTGCAGTCACTGTGTACATACATTACATTACTTATCCTGTATTATACTCCAGAGCTGCACTCACTATTCTGCTGGTGCAGTCACTGTGTACATACATTACATTACTTATCCTGTATTATACTCCAGAGCTGCACTCACTATTCTGCTGGTGCAGTCACTGTGTACATACATTACATTACTTATCCTGTATTATACTCCAGAGCTGCACTCACTATTCTGCTGGTGCAGTCACTGTGTACATACATTACATTACTTATCCTGTATTATACTCCAGAGTTGCGCTCACTATTCTGCTGGTACAGTCACTGTGTACATACATTACATTACTGATCCTGTATTATACCCCAGAGTTGCGCTCACTATTCTGCTGGTGCAGTCACTGTGTACATACATTACATTACTTATCCTGTATTATACTCCAGAATTGCACTCACTATTCTGCTGGTGCAGTCACTGTGTACATACATTAAATTACTTATCCTGTATTATACTCCAGAGCTGCGCTCACTATTCTGCTGGTGCAGTCACTGTGTACATACATTACATTACTTATCCTGTATTATACTCCAGAATTGCACTCACTATTCTGCTGGTGCAGTCACTGTGTACATACATTAAATTACTTATCCTGTATTATACTCCAGAGCTGCGCTCACTATTCTGCTGGTGCAGTCACTGTGTACATACATTACATTACTTATCCTGTATTATACTCCAGAATTGCACTCACTATTCTGCTGGTGCAGTCACTGTGTACATACATTAAATTACTTATCCTGTATTATACTCCAGAGCTGCGCTCACTATTCTGCTGGTGCAGTCACTGTGTACATACATTACATTACTTATCCTGTATTATACTCCAGAGTTGCGCTCACTATTCTGCTGGTGCAGTCACTGTGTACATACATTACATTACTTATCCTGTATTATACTCCAGAGGTGCGCTCACTATTCTGCTGGTACAGTCACTGTGTACATACATTACATTACTTATCCTGTATTATACTCCAGAGTTGCGCTCACTATTCTGCTGGTGCAGTCACTGTGTACATACATTACATTACTTATCCTGTATTATACTCCAGAGTTGCGCTCACTATTCTGCTGGTACAGTCACTGTGTACATACATTACATTACTTATCCTGTATTATACTCCAGAGTTGCGCTCACTATTCTGCTGGTACAGTCACTGTGTACATACATTACATTACTGATCCTGTATTATACCCCAGAGCTGCGCTCACTATTTTGCTGGTGCAGTCACTGTGTACATACATTACATTACTGATCCTGTATTATACCCCAGAGCTGCGCTCACTATTCTGCTGGTGAAGTCACTGTGTACATACATTACATTACTTATCCTGTATTATACTCCAGAGCTGCGCTCACTATTCTGCTGGTGCAGTCACTGTGTACATACATTACATTACTGATCCTGTATTATACTCCAGAGCTGCGCTCACTATTCTGCTGGTGCAGTCACTGTGTACATACATTACATTACTTATCCTGTATTATACTCCAGAGCTGCGCTCACTATTCTGCTGGTACAGTCACTGTGTACATACATTACATTACTTATCCTGTATTATACTCCAGAGCTGCACTCACTATTCTGCTGTACAGTCACTGTGTACATACATTACTTATCCTGTATTATACTCCAGAGCTGCGCTCACTATTCTGCTGATACAGTCACTGTGTACATACATTACATTACTTATCCTGTATTATACTCCAGAGCTGCGCTCACTATTCTGCTGGTGCAGTCACTGTGTACATACATTACATTACTTATCCTGTATTATACTCCAGAGCTGCACTCACTATTCTGCTGGTGCAGTCACTGTGTACATACATTACATTACTGATCCTGTATTATACTCCAGAGCTGCGCTCACTATTCTGCTGGTGCAGTCACTGTGTACATACATTACATTACTTTTCCTGTATTATACTCCAGAGCTGCGCTCACTATTCTGCTGATACAGTCACTGTGTACATACATTACATTACTGATCCTGTATTATACTCCAGAGCTGTGCTCACTATTCTGCTGGTACAGTCACTGTGTACATACATTACATTACTGATCCTGTATTATACTCCAGAGCTGCACTCACTATTCTGCTGTACAGTCACTGTGTACATACATTACTTATCCTGTATTATACTCCAGAGCTGCGCTCACTATTCTGCTGATACAGTCACTATGTACATACATTACATTACTTATCCAGTATTATACTCCAGAGCTGCGCTCACTATTCTGCTGGTGCAGTGACTGTGTACATACATTACATTACTTATCCTGTATTATACCCCAGAGCTGCGCTCACTATTCTGCTGGTGCAGTCACTGTGTACATACATTACATTACTTATCCTGTGTTATACTCCAGAGCTGCGCTCACTATTCTGCTGGTACAGTCACTGTGTACATACATTACATTACTTATCCTGTATTATACTCCAGAGCTGCGCTCACTATTCTGCTGGTACAGTCACTGTGTACATACATTACATTACTGATCCTGTATTATACTCCAGAGCTGCACTCACTATTCTGCTGGTGCAGTCACTGTGTACATACATTACATTACGTATCCTGTATTATACTCCAGAGCTGCGCTCACTATTCTGCTGATACAGTCACTGTGTACATACATTACATTACATATCCAGTATTATACTCCAGAGCTGCGCTCACTATTCTGCTGGTGCAGTGACTGTGTACATACATTACATTACTTATCCTGTATTATACCCCAGAGCTGCGCTCACTATTCTGCTGGTGCAGTCACTGTGTACATACATTACATTACTTATCCTGTGTTATACTCCAGAGCTGCGCTCACTATTCTGCTGGTACAGTCACTGTGTACATACATTACATTACTTATCCTGTATTATACTCCAGAGCTGCGCTCACTATTCTGCTGGTACAGTCACTGTGTACATACATTACATTACTTATCCTGTATTATACTCCAGAGTTGCACTCACTATTCTGCTGGTACAGTCACTGTGTACATACATTACATTACTTATCCTGTATTATACTCCAGAGTTCCGCTCACTATTCTGCTGGTGCAGTCACTGTGTACATACATTACATTACTTATCCTGTATTATCCTCCAGAGCTGCGCTCACTATTCTGCTGGTGAAGTCACTGTGTACATACATTACATTACTTATCCTGTATTATACTCCAGAGCTGCGCTCACTATTCTGCTGGTACAGTCACTGTGTACATACATTACATTACTGATCCTGTATTATACTCCAGAGCTGCGCTCACTATTCTGCTGGTGCAGTCACTGTGTACATACATTACATTACTTATCCTGTATTATACTCCAGAGTTGCGCTTACTATTCTGCTGGTGCAGTCACTGTGTACATACATTACATTACTTATCCTTTATTATACTCCAGAGCTGCGCTCACTATTCTGCTGGTACAGTCACTGTGTACATACATTACATTACTTATCCTGTATTATACTCCAGAGTTGCGCTTACTATTCTGCTGGTCACTGTGTACATACATTACATTACTTATCCTGTATTATACTCCAGAGCTGCGCTCACTATTCTGCTGGTGCAGTCACTGTGTACATACATTACATTACTGATCCTGTATTATACCCCAGAGCTGCGCTCACTATTCTGCTGGTGAAGTCACTGTGTACATACATTACATTACTTATCCTGTATTATACTCCAGAGCTGCGCTCACTATTCTGCTGGTACAGTCACTGTGTACATACATTACATTACTTATCCTGTATTATACTCCAGAGCTGCGCTCACTATTCTGCTGGTACAGTCACTGTGTACATACATTACATTACTTATCCTGTATTATACTCCAGAGCTGCGCTCACTATTCTGCTGGTGCAGTCACTGTGTACATACATTACATTACTGATCCTGTATTATACTCCAGAGCTGCGCTCACTATTCTGCTGGTGCAGTCACTGTGTACATACATTACATTACTTATCCTGTATTATACTCTAGAGCTGCGCTCACTATTCTCCTGGTGCAGTCACTGTGTACATACATTACATTACTTATCCTGTATTATACTCCAGAGCTGCGCTCACTATTCTCCTGGTGCAGTCACTGTGTACATACATTACATTACTTATCCTGTATTATACTCCAGAGCTGCGCTCACTATTCTCCTGGTGCAGTCACTGTGTACATACATTACATTACTTATCCTGTATTATACCCCAGAGCTGCGCTCACTATTCTGCTGGTACAGTCACTGTGTACATACATTACATTACTTATCCTGTATTATACTCCAGAGCTGCGCTCACTATTCTGCTGGTGCAGTCACTGTGTACATACATTACATTACTTATCCTGTGTTATACTCCAGAGCTGCGCTCACTATTCTGCTGGTACAGTCACTGTGTACATACATTACATTACTGATCCTGTATTATACTCCAGAGCTGCGCTCACTATTCTGCTGGTGCAGTCACTGTGTACATACATTACATTACTTATCCTGTATTATACTCCAGAGTTGCGCTTACTATTCTGCTGGTACAGTCACTGTGTACATACATTACATTACTTATCCTGTATTATACTCCAGAGCTGCGCTCACTATTCTGCTGGTGCAGTCACTGTGTACATACATTACATTACTTATCCTGTGTTATACTCCAGAGCTGCGCTCACTATTCTGCTGGTACAGTCACTGTGTACATACATTACATTACTGATCCTGTATTATACTCCAGAGCTGCGCTCACTATTCTGCTGGTGCAGTCACTGTGTACATACATTACATTACTTATCCTGTATTATACTCCAGAGTTGCGCTTACTATTCTGCTGGTGCAGTCACTGTGTACATACATTACATTACTTATCCTTTATTATACTCCAGAGCTGCGCTCACTATTCTGCTGGTACAGTCACTGTGTACATACATTACATTACTTATCCTGTATTATACTCCAGAGTTGCGCTTACTATTCTGCTGGTCACTGTGTACATACATTACATTACTTATCCTGTATTATACTCCAGAGCTGCGCTCACTATTCTGCTGGTGCAGTCACTGTGTACATACATTACATTACTGATCCTGTATTATACCCCAGAGCTGCGCTCACTATTCTGCTGGTGAAGTCACTGTGTACATACATTACATTACTTATCCTGTATTATACTCCAGAGCTGCGCTCACTATTCTGCTGGTACAGTCACTGTGTACATACATTACATTACTTATCCTGTATTATACTCCAGAGCTGCGCTCACTATTCTGCTGGTACAGTCACTGTGTACATACATTACATTACTTATCCTGTATTATACTCCAGAGCTGCGCTCACTATTCTGCTGGTGCAGTCACTGTGTACATACATTACATTACTGATCCTGTATTATACTCCAGAGCTGCGCTCACTATTCTGCTGGTGCAGTCACTGTGTACATACATTACATTACTTATCCTGTATTATACTCTAGAGCTGCGCTCACTATTCTCCTGGTGCAGTCACTGTGTACATACATTACATTACTTATCCTGTATTATACTCCAGAGCTGCGCTCACTATTCTCCTGGTGCAGTCACTGTGTACATACATTACATTACTTATCCTGTATTATACTCCAGAGCTGCGCTCACTATTCTCCTGGTGCAGTCACTGTGTACATACATTACATTACTTATCCTGTATTATACCCCAGAGCTGCGCTCACTATTCTGCTGGTACAGTCACTGTGTACATACATTACATTACTTATCCTGTATTATACTCCAGAGCTGCGCTCACTATTCTGCTGGTGCAGTCACTGTGTACATACATTACATTACTTATCCTGTGTTATACTCCAGAGCTGCGCTCACTATTCTGCTGGTACAGTCACTGTGTACATACATTACATTACTTATCCTGTATTATACTCCAGAGCTGCGCTCACTATTCTGCTGGTACAGTCACTGTGTACATACATTACATTACTTATCCTGTATTATACTCCAGAGCTGCGCTCACTATTCTGCTGGTACAGTCACTGTGTACATACATTACATTACTTATCCTGTATTATACTCCAGAGCTGCGCTCACTATTATGCTGGTGCAGTCACTGTGTACATACATTACATTACTTATCCTGTATTATACTCCAGAGCTGCGCTCACTATTCTGTTGTGAGTCATATGGAGCACAGATGAACTAAAAAGGAACTTTTAATAACCATTTTATACTTTACGAGTTTTGGCTACATTGCTATTGATGCAGGACCCTTGGTTTGAAAATTGTAATAACTTGTGACAATGCTGCCATCTAGTGACATGATGATACTGACCCCATGTGACTGTGTGATACTGCACCCCAATGACTGTGATACTACCCATCCCTCCCCCTCCCCCCCCCCCCCGGGTTGACTATGTGATACTGCCTCCTGGTGAATATGTGATGTTTTTACAAGTATGTGATTATACTGCCATCTTATGACTGTTTGTTGACCATCTGTTGGCTGTAGGATAATACTGCCATATAATAAATATTTTATGATGCTACATCTAATGCATAGACATGGGATATAGTATATATTGTGAAGACACTGCCATCTACTGACCACATAGTAATATTGATGGAGACTGTGCAGTGACATTACTGTTTGGGGATTGCTATCTAGTGTATATATGAAGATATTGCCATCTAGTAATTGCCATAATACTGCCATCTTGTATATATGTGATGATACTGCCAACCAGTGCAGACATGAGGTCACTGCCATCTGGGGATTATGATGTAATCTGTCTCTCCCCCTTCCCTCATAGATTGTAAGCCCTCGCGGGCAGGGCCCTCTACCCCACTGTGCCAGTCGGTCATTGTTAGTATTATATCTACCTGTATATTCTGTGTATTGTATGTAACCCCCAAATGTAAAGCACCATGGAATTAATGGTGCTATATAAATAAATAATAATAATAAAAATAAATAATAATAATAATGATACTTCCATTATGGTTTCCATTATACTGCCATTTAGTGTATATGTGATGATGCTTTTATGATGATTGTCATAATACCGCCATGTTCCAAAGTCACACTGAAAGGGAATTTATATTGTGAGCCATAATTGGCCAATGTTGACTCTATCTGTAACACGCTGCAGAATATAATTATAATTACACCGTCAAGATGATCGTCCTTATACTGCCATCTAGTGTACATGTGATGATACTGCCATCTAGTGATTTGAAGTGCGCTCTGGTGATTGTGAAGATACTGCCATCTACTGATTTTGGTGATACTGCCATGTATTGCATTTGGGTGATACTGCCATCTACTGATTGTCATGCTATTGCCATCTAGTGTATGTATGATAATACTGCCATCTATTGTAGATATGAAGATGCCGCTGTCTAGTGATTGAGATTACGCTGCCATCTAGTGATCGTAATGATACTGCCATCTAATGTATATGAAAATACTGCCCTTTAGTGATTGTGATGATACTGCCATTTAATATATATGATTATACTGCCATCCAGTGTATATAGGAATATACTGTCGTCTAGTGATTGTTATGGTACTACACTATAGTGTATATATATGAAGACACTGCCATCTAGTGATTGTGATGATTCGGCTATATAGTGTACAGTATATATATGAAGATACTGCCATCTAGTGTGTATATTATGATACTGCCATGATACATGTCATTCCTTAGTGGGATCAGAGATGTAGGGTTGTCAGAGTCAGCCATATCACCGCCCTTTAGACTCCATACACGCGGGTGACTGACATGTTCATGCTCTAGGTAGTCCCCGGGGCCCGGTATTTGGGGCTGAGGGCCAGTACGTTCCTCTTCAGTGTACATAGAGATTTGTCTTCCCAGGACTCTTCTCATTACATCTGATTGGCTGGCCGCCAGGTCTGACACTAAGTAGCCGATGGCAGCGCTGGCAGAGACGGTACCTGGACTGTGCCCACTGCCATGGCCGCTCGCCCACCCCGGGGCCCGCACTGGCATTGAGCGTAATTAATGGAGATGTTTCCAGCGAGACGATAATTCCTTCTATGGTAGCGGGATATTTCCAGTTCTACACACAGAGGCTTTATCATCAAGGTAACCATAGGGGCTGCTATACCGTACTCTGACACATGTAGTCGGAATCGGCTCTTAATCACTTAGTTTAACCCTTTAACTCAGGGACCAGCCCCATTTTTCGGTCTTATCCGTCTTTCCGGATTATATTTTTGCAGCGAGGCAGCTGAGTGCGGTTGTGTTCTGATTTCTGGCAATTGTAGCAAAATGTATCCTGGCAGTGCCCATGAGTCGCAGTCACCCGTGGTGGAGGAGGGGTTAATGTATACCTGCCCCTATACGTATCTCCATAAGAGTTATGTACATTGTACAGAATAAGTCTAGAGCATTGCAGTAACTGCTTCCAGCCACTAGGTGGTGCGTAAAGGTTTCTACTAAGTTTCTTTATCACAGCACTCCCGGTGGTCAGATAAGGTATTACAAGTAAAGTTTATCAATTTCTCATCAAGTGCGATGCCGCAGTGTACGATGATAAGAGCTTCATTTGGGGCAAAGCTCATGAACATTCACGAGACGGATCCCGCAAGGTTCACCCTTTGCTGACCATGACCATTAGCAGATCCAGCGCACAGTATGGCGCCATACTATGAGGTCAGGCTCGCTCTTCACTTTCCCATCACTTCATTTGCCCTCCCCGATCTCGTGATCCTCTTATTAAATCTTCCATTCAGTTCAGGCCAAATTTTCTTTGTAACTGGATGAGCCCAATAAATGGAAGCCATCGACTGCTCAAGATTCCCAGGATCCAGAAGAAAGATAATTGGGATGATCTTGGAGACGTCCGTTGACTCGTTGCTTGGTGTCCTCCCAGGAGACAATCGGTTACGGCGAGGCTCCGGCGCTACACAGAGTCTGATTCATAGGGAAGACTTTCTCATCCTTCTTAATTTGAGAAGGTTTGAGGTCACATCTTGAGGATGAATAGGTTGTGTGTAATGGCGAGGACTCGGGAGGGGTAATTAGCGCGGTCGCCATGATGCCAAGTTCTAATTAGTTCTGCATTGTCTTGTATCAAATGACTTCATCTTCGGCTTTACTGAGGTAAGAACTATAAGGAGCCTTCTACATCCTGAGATGGCCGGACAAACCAGAGCTGGAGTTATAAGGAATTATAGATGGATCTGTATCAGTAGAAGGAAC
The DNA here is from genome assembly GCF_031893055.1 of Leptodactylus fuscus. NCBI lineage: Eukaryota > Metazoa > Chordata > Amphibia > Anura > Leptodactylidae > Leptodactylus > Leptodactylus fuscus. The sequence continues at coordinate 221,881,444 of NC_134268.1, read as the reverse complement.
AATCCAGAATCCTTGGCCAATACTAGAATGTATAAGTCTGCTGCAAAGAAGAGGAGATACAAGAAGAGCCAGACTCACATAGGTGCAATCTATAGGTGCAACGGAAATGGGATGTTTATAGAATTCACACAGACTATAGACCTGCATTATATAATGGTCTGACACTAACCTATCTATCTGCAGGGCTGGGGTGATATGCTGGGTCTGGTGACAGTAACCTATCTATCTGCAGGGCTGGGGTGATATGCTGGTTCTGGTGACAGTAACCTATCTATCTGCAGGGCTGGGGTGATATGCTGGTTCTGGTGACAGTAACCTATCTATCTGCAGGGCTGGGGTGATATGCTGGTTCTGGTGACAGTAACCTATCTATCTGCAGGGCTGGGGTGATATGCTGGTTCTGGTGACAGTAACCTATCTATCTGCAGGGCTGGGGTGATATGCTGGTTCTGGTGACACTAACCTATCTAATTGCAGGACTGGGGTGATATGCTGGTTCTGGTGACAGTAACCTATCTATCTGCAGGGCTGGGGTGATGTGCTGGTTCTGGTGACAGTAACCTATCTATCTGCAGGGCTGGGGTGATATGCTGGTTCTGGTGACAGTAACCTATCTATCTGCAGGGCTGGGATGATATGCTGGGTCTGGTGACAGTAACCTATCTATCTGCAGGGCTGGGGTGATATGCTGGTTCTGGTGACAGTAACCTATCTATCTGCAGGGCTGGGGTGATATGCTGGTTCTGGTGACAGTAACCTATCTATCTGCAGGTCTGGGGTGATATGCTGGTTCTGGTGACAGTAACCTATCTATCTGCAGGGCTGGGGTGATATGCTGGTTCTGGTCACAGTAACCTATCTATCTGCAGGGCTGGGGTGATATGCTGGTTCTGGTGACACTAACCTATCTAATTGCAGGACTGGGGTGATATGCTGGTTCTGGTGACAGTAACCTATCTATCTGCAGGGCTGGGGTGATGTGCTGGTTCTGGTGACAGTAACCTATCTATCTGCAGGGCTGGGGTGATATGCTGGTTCTGGTGACACTAACCTATCTATCTGCAGGGCTGGGGTGATATGCTGGGTCTGGTGACAGTAACCTATCTATCTGCAGGGCTGGGGTGATATGCTGGTTCTGGTGACAGTAACCTATCTATCTGCAGGGCTGGGGTGATATGCTGGTTCTGGTGACAGTAACCTATCTATCTGCAGGGCTGGGGTGATATGCTGGTTCTGGTGACAGTAACCTATCTATCTGCAGGGCTGGGGTGATATGCTGGTTCTGGTGACAGTAACCTATCTATCTGCAGGGCTGGGGTGATATGCTGGTTCTGGTGACAGTAACCTATCTATCTGCAGGGCTGGGGTGATATGCTGGTTCTGGTCACAGTAACCTATCTATCTGCAGGGCTGGGGTGATATGCTGGTTCTGGTGACACTAACCTATCTAATTGCAGGACTGGGGTGATATGCTGGTTCTGGTGACAGTAACCTATCTATCTGCAGGGCTGGGGTGATGTGCTGGTTCTGGTGACAGTAACCTATCTATCTGCAGGGCTGGGGTGATATGCTGGGTCTGGTGACACTAACCTATCTATCTGCAGGGCGGGGGTGATATGCTGGGTCTGGTGACAGTAACCTATCTATCTGCAGGACTGGGGTGATATGCTGGTTCTGGTGACAGTAACCTATCTATCTGCAGGGCTGGGGTGATATGCTGGTTCTGGTGACAGTAACCTATCTATCTGCAGGGCTGGGGTGATATGCTGGGTCTGGTGACACTAACCTATCTATCTGCAGGACTGGGGTGATATGCTGGTTCTGGTGACAGTAACCTATCTATCTGCAGGGATGGGGTGATATGCTGGTTCTGGTGACAGTAACCTATCTATCTGCAGGGCTGGGATGATATGCTGGTTCTGGTGACAGTAACCTATCTATCTGCAGGGATGGGGTGATATGCTGGTTCTGGTGACACTAACCTATCTATCTGCAGGGCTGGGGTGATATGCTGGGTCTGGTGACACTAACCTATCTATCTGCAGGGCGGGGGTGATATGCTGGGTCTGGTGACAGTAACCTATCTATCTGCAGGACTGGGGTGATATGCTGGTTCTGGTGACAGTAACCTATCTATCTGCAGGGCTGGGGTGATATGCTGGTTCTGGTGACAGTAACCTATCTATCTGCAGGGCTGGGGTGATATGCTGGTTCTGGTGACAGTAACCTATCTATCTGCAGGGCTGGGATGATATGCTGGTTCTGGTGACAGTAACCTATCTATCTGCAGGGCTGGGGTGATATGCTGGTTCTGGTGACAGTAACCTATCTATCTGCAGGGCTGGGGTGATATGCTGGTTCTGGTGACAGTAACCTATCTATCTGCAGGACTGGGGTGATATGCTGGGTCTGGTGACAGTAACCTATCTATCTGCAGGGCTGGGGTGATATGCTGGTTCTGGTGACAGTAACCTATCTATCTGCAGGGCTGGGGTGATATGCTGGTTCTGGTGACAGTAACCTATCTATCTGTAGGGCTGGGGTGATATACTGGGTCTGGAGACAGTAACCTATCTATCTGCAGGGCTGGGGTGATATGCTGGGTCTGGTGACAGTAACCTATCTATCTGCAGGGCTGGGGTGATATGCTGGTTATGGTGACAGTAACCTATCTATCTGCAGGACTGGGGTGATATGCTGGTTCTGGTGACAGTAACCTATCTATCTGCAGGGCTGGGGTGATATGCTGGGTCTGATGACAGTAACCTATCTATCTGCAGGGCTGGGGTGATATGCTGGTTCTGGTGACACTAACCTATCTATATGCGGGGCTGGGGTGATATGCTGGTTCTGGTGACAGTAACCTATCTATCTGCAGGGCTGGGGTGATATGCTGGGTCTGGTGACAGTAACCTATCTATCTGCAGGGCTGGGGTGATATGCTGGGTCTGGTGACACTAACCTATCTATCTGCAGGACTGGGGTGATATGCTGGGTCTGGTGACAGTAACCTATCTATCTGCAGGGCTGGGGTGATATGCTGGGCCCTGGTGACAGTAACCTATCTATCTGCAGGGCTGGGGGATATGCTGGTTCTGGTGACAGTAACCTATCTATCTGCAGGGCTGGGGTGATATGCTGGGTCTGGTGACACTAACCTATCTATCTGCATGGCTGGGGTGATATGCTGGGTCTGGTGACACTAACCTATCTATCTGCAGGGCGGGGGTGATATACTGGTTCTGGTGACAGTAACCTATCTATCTGCAGGGCTGGGGTGATATGCTGGGTCTGGTGACACTAACCTATCTATCTGCTGGGCGGGGGTGATATGCTGGATCTGGTGACAGTAACCTATCTATCTGCAGGACTGGGGTGATATGCTGGTTCTGGTGACAGTAACCTATCTATCTGCAGGGCTGGGGTGATATGCTGGTTCTGGTGACAGTAACCTATCTATCTGCAGGGCTGGGGTGATATGCTGGGTCTGGTGACAGTAACCTATCTATCTGCAGGGCGGGGGTGATATCCTGGTTCTGGTGACAGTAACCTATCTATCTGCAGGGCTGGGGTGATATGCTGGGTCTGGTGACAGTAACCTATCTATCTGCAGGGCTGGGGTGATATGCTGGTTCTGGTGACAGTAACCTATCTATCTGCAGGGCTGGGGTGATATGCTGGTTCTGGTGACAGTAACCTATCTATCTGCAGGGCTGGGGGGATATGCTGGTTCTGGTGACAGTAACCTATCTATCTGCAGGGCTGGGGTGATATGCTGGTTCTGGTGACAGTAACCTATCTATCTGCAGGGCTGGGGTGATATGCTGGTTCTGGTGACAGTAACCTATCTATCTGCAGGGCTGGGGTGATATGCTGGTTCTGGTGACAGTAACCTATCTATCTGCAGGGCTGGGGTGATATGCTGGGTCTGGTGACACTAACCTATCTATCTGCAGGGCTGGGGTGATATGCTGGTTCTGGTGACAGTAACCTATCTATCTGCAGGGCTGGGGTGATATGCTGGTTCTGGTGACAGTAACCTATCTATCTGCAGGGCTGGGATGATATGCTGGTTCTGGTGACAGTAACCTATCTATCTGCAGGGCTGGGGTGATATGCTGGTTCTAGTGACAGTAACCTATCTATCTGCAGGGCTGGGATGATATGCTGGTTCTGGTGACAGTAACCTATCTATCTGCAGGGCTGGGGTGATATGCTGGGTCTGGTGACAGTAACCTATCTATCTGCAGGGCTGGGGTGATATGCTGGGTCTGGTGACACTAACCTATCTATCTGCAGGGCGGGGGTGATATGCTGGTTCTGGTGACAGTAACCTATCTATCTGCAGGGCTGGGGTGATATGCTGGGTCTGGTGACACTAACCTATCTATCTGCAGGGCGGGGGTGATATGCTGGGTCTGGTGACAGTAACCTATCTATCTGCAGGGCTGGGGTGATATGCTGGTTCTGGTGACAGTAACCTATCTATCTGCAGGGCTGGGGTGATATGCTGGTTCTGGTGACACTAACCTATCTATCTGCAGGGCTGGGGTGATATGCTGGTTATGGTGACAGTAACCTATCTATCTGCAGGACTGGGGTGATATGCTGGTTCTGGTGACAGTAACCTATCTATCTGCAGGGCTGGGGTGATATGCTGGTTCTGGTGACACTAACCTATCTATCTGCAGGGCTGGGGTGATATGCTGGTTCTGGTGACACTAACCTATCTATCTGCAGGGCTGGGGTGATATGCTGGTTATGGTGACAGTAACCTATCTATCTGCAGGACTGGGGTGATATGCTGGTTCTGGTGACAGTAACCTATCTATCTGCAGGGCTGGGGTGATATGCTGGTCCTGGTGACAGTAACCTATCTATCTGCAGGGCTGGGGTGATATGCTGGTTCTGGTGACAGTAACCTATCTATCTGCAGGGCTGGGATGATATGCTGGTTCTGGTGACAGTAACCTATCTATCTGCAGGGCTGGGGTGATATGCTGGTTCTAGTGACAGTAACCTATCTATCTGCAGGACTGGGGTGATATGCTGGTTCTGGTGACAGTAACCTATCTATCTGCAGGGCTGGGGTGATATGCTGGTTCTGGTGACAGTAACCTATCTATCTGCAGGACTGGGGTGATATGCTGGTTCTGGTGACACTAGCCTATCTATATGCGGGGCTGGGGTGATATGCTGGTTCTGGTGACAGTAACCTATCTATCTGCAGGGCTGGGGTAATATACTAGATCTGGTGACAGTAACCTATCTATATGCGGGGCTGGGGTGATATGCTGGTTCTGGTGACAGTAACCTATCTATCTGCAGGGCTGGGATGATATGCTGGTTCTGGTGACAGTAACCTATCTATCTGCAGGGCTGGGGTGATATGCTGGTTCTGGTGACAGTAACCTATCTATCTGCAGGGCTGGGGTGATATGCTGGTTCTGGTGACAGTAACCTATCTATCTGCAGGACTGGGGTGATATGCTGGGTCTGGAGACAGTAACCTATCTATCTGCAGGGCTGGGGTGATATGCTGGGTCTGGTGACAGTAACCTATCTATCTGCAGGGCTGGGGTGATATGCTGGTTATGGTGACAGTAACCTATCTATCTGCAGGACTGGGGTGATATGCTGGTTCTGGTGACAGTAACCTATCTATCTGCAGGGCTGGGGTGATATATGCTGGGTCTGGTGACAGTAACCTATCTATCTGCAGGGCTGGGGTGATATGCTGGTTCTGATGACAGTAACCTATCTATCTGCAGTGCTGGGGTGATATGCTGGTTCTGGTGACAGTAACCTATCTATCTGCAGGGCTGGGGTGATATGCTGGGTCTGGTGACAGTAACCTATCTATCTGCAGGGCTGGGGTGATATGCTGGTTCTGGTGACACTAACCTATCTATATGCGGGGCTGGGGTGATATGCTGGTTCTGGTGACAGTAACCTATCTATCTGCAGGGCTGGGGTGATATGCTGGGTCTGGTGACAGTAACCTATCTATCTGCAGGGCTGGGGTGATATGCTGGGTCTGGTGACACTAACCTATCTATCTGCAGGACTGGGGTGATATGCTGGGTCTGGTGACAGTAACCTATTTATCTGCAGGGCTGGGGTGATATGCTGGGCCCTGGTGACAGTAACCTATCTATCTGCAGGGCTGGGGGATATGCTGGTTCTGGTGACAGTAACCTATCTATCTGCAGGGCAGGGGTGATATGCTGGGTCTGGTGACACTAACCTATCTATCTGCATGGCTGGGGTGATATGCTGGGTCTGGTGACACTAACCTATCTATCTGCAGGGCGGGGGTGATATACTGGTTCTGGTGACAGTAACCTATCTATCTGCAGGGCTGGGGTGATATGCTGGGTCTGGTGACAGTAACCTATCTATCTGCTGGGCGGGGGTGATATGCTCGGTCTGGTGACAGTAACCTATCTATCTGCAGGACTGGGGTGATATGCTGGTTCTGGTGACAGTAACCTATCTATCTGCAGGGCTGGGGTGATATGCTGGTTCTGGTGACAGTAACCTATCTATCTGCAGGGCTGGGGTGATATGCTGGTTCTGGTGACAGTAACCTATCTATCTGCAGGGCTGGGATGATATGCTGGTTCTGGTGACAGTAACCTATCTATCTGCAGGGCTGGGGTGATATGCTGGTTCTAGTGACAGTAACCTATCTATCTGCAGGGCTGGGATGATATGCTGGTTCTGGTGACAGTAACCTATCTATCTGCAGGGCTGGGGTGATATGCTGGGTCTGGTGACAGTAACCTATCTATCTGCAGGGCTGGGGTGATATGCTGGGTCTGGTGACACTAACCTATCTATCTGCAGGGCGGGGGTGATATGCTGGTTCTGGTGACAGTAACCTATCTATCTGCAGGGCTGGGGTGATATGCTGGGTCTGGTGACACTAACCTATCTATCTGCAGGGCGGGGGTGATATGCTGGGTCTGGTGACAGTAACCTATCTATCTGCAGGGCTGGGGTGATATGCTGGTTCTGGTGACAGTAACCTATCTATCTGCAGGGCTGGGGTGATATGCTGGTTCTGGTGACACTAACCTATCTATCTGCAGGGCTGGGGTGATATGCTGGTTATGGTGACAGTAACCTATCTATCTGCAGGACTGGGGTGATATGCTGGTTCTGGTGACAGTAACCTATCTATCTGCAGGGCTGGGGTGATATGCTGGTTCTGGTGACACTAACCTATCTATCTGCAGGGCTGGGGTGATATGCTGGTTCTGGTGACACTAACCTATCTATCTGCAGGGCTGGGGTGATATGCTGGTTATGGTGACAGTAACCTATCTATCTGCAGGACTGGGGTGATATGCTGGTTCTGGTGACAGTAACCTATCTATCTGCAGGGCTGGGTTGATATGCTGGTCCTGGTGACAGTAACCTATCTATCTGCAGGGCTGGGGTGATATGCTGGTTCTGGTGACAGTAACCTATCTATCTGCAGGGCTGGGATGATATGCTGGTTCTGGTGACAGTAACCTATCTATCTGCAGGGCTGGGGTGATATGCTGGTTCTAGTGACAGTAACCTATCTATCTGCAGGACTGGGGTGATATGCTGGTTCTGGTGACAGTAACCTATCTATCTGCAGGGCTGGGGTGATATGCTGGTTCTGGTGACAGTAACCTATCTATCTGCAGGACTGGGGTGATATGCTGGTTCTGGTGACACTAGCCTATCTATATGCGGGGCAGGGGTGATATGCTGGTTCTGGTGACAGTATCCTATCTATCTGCAGGGCTGGGGTGATATGCTGGGTCTGGTGACAGTAACCTATCTATCTGCAGAGCTGGGGTGATATGCTGGTTCTGGTGACAGTAACCTATCTATCTGCAGGGCTGGGGTGATATGCTGGTTCTGGTGACACTAACCTATCTATATGCGGGGCTGGGGTGATATGCTGGTTCTGGTGACAGTAACCTATCTATCTGCAGGGCTGGGGTGATATGCTGGGTCTGGTGACAGTAACCTATCTATCTGCAGGGCTGGGGTGATATGCTGGGTCTGGTGACAGTAACCTATCTATCTGCAGGACTGGGGTGATATGCTGGTTCTGGTGACAGTAACCTATCTATCTGCAGGGCTGGGGTGATATGCTGGGTCTGATGACAGTAACCTATCTATCTGCAGGGCTGGGGTGATATGCTGGTTCTGGTGACAGTAACCTATCTATCTGCAGGGCTGGGGTGATATGCTGGTTCTGGTGACACTAACCTATCTATCTGCAGTGCTGGGGTGATATTCTGGTTCTGGTGACACTAACCTATCTATCTGCAGGGCTGGGGTGATATGCTGGGTCTGGTGACAGTAACCTATCTATCTGCGGAGCTGGGGTGATATGCTGGGTCTGGTGACAGTAACCTATCTATCTGCAGGACTGGGGTGATATGCTGGTTCTGGTGACAGTAACCTATCTATCTGCAGGGCTGGGGTGATATGCTGGGTCTGATGACAGTAACCTATCTATCTGCAGGGCTGGGGTGATATGCTGGTTCTGGTGACAGTAACCTATCTATCTGCAGGGCTGGGGTGATATGCTGGTTCTGGTGACACTAACCTATCTATATGCAGGGCTGGGGTGATATGCTGGTTCTGGTGACACTAACCTATCTATCTGCAGGGCTGGGGTGATATGCTGGTTCTGGTGACAGTAACCTATCTATCTGCAGGACTGGGGTGATATGCTGGTTCTGGTGACAGTAACCTATATATCTGCAGGACTGGGGTGATATATTGGTTCTGGTGACAGTAACCTATCTATCTGCAGGGCTGGGGTGATATGCTGGTTCTGGTGACACTAACCTGTCTATATGCGGGGCTGGGGTGATATGCTGGTTCTGGTGACAGTAACCTATCTATCTGCAGGGCTGGGGTAATATACTAGGTCTGGTGACAGTAACCTATCTATATGCGGGGCTGGGGTGATATGCTGGGTCTGGTGACAGTAACCTATCTATCTGCGGGGCTGGGGTGATATGCTGGTTCTGGTGACAGTAACCTATCTATCTGCAGGGCTGGGGTGATATCCTGGTTCTGGTGACAGTAACCTATCTATCTGCAGGGCTGGGGTGATATGCTGGTTCTGGTGACACTAACCTATCTATCTGCAGGGCTGGGGTGATATGCTGGTTCTGGTGACAGTAACCTATCTATCTGCAGGGCTGGGGTGATATACTGGTTCTGGTGACAGTAACCTATCTATCTGCAGGGCTGGGGTGATATGCTGGTTCTGGTGACAGTAACCTATCTATCTGCAGGGCTGGGATGATATGCTGGTTCTGGTGACAGTAACCTATCTATCTGCAGGGCTGGGGTGATATGCTGGTTCTAGTGACAGTAACCTATCTATCTGCAGGGCTGGGATGATATGCTGGTTCTGGTGACAGTAACCTATCTATCTGCAGGGCTGGGGTGATATGCTGGGTCTGGTGACAGTAACCTATCTATCTGCAGGGCTGGGGTGATATGCTGGGTCTGGTGACACTAACCTATCTATCTGCAGGGCGGGGGTGATATGCTGGTTCTGGTGACAGTAACCTATCTATCTGCAGGGCTGGGGTGATATGCTGGGTCTGGTGACACTAACCTATCTATCTGCAGGGCGGGGGTGATATGCTGGGTCTGGTGACAGTAACCTATCTATCTGCAGGGCTGGGGTGATATGCTGGTTCTGGTGACAGTAACCTATCTATCTGCAGGGCTGGGGTGATATGCTGGTTCTGGTGACACTAACCTATCTATCTGCAGGGCTGGGGTGATATGCTGGTTATGGTGACAGTAACCTATCTATCTGCAGGACTGGGGTGATATGCTGGTTCTGGTGACAGTAACCTATCTATCTGCAGGGCTGGGGTGATATGCTGGTTCTGGTGACACTAACCTATCTATCTGCAGGGCTGGGGTGATATGCTGGTTCTGGTGACACTAACCTATCTATCTGCAGGGCTGGGGTGATATGCTGGTTATGGTGACAGTAACCTATCTATCTGCAGGACTGGGGTGATATGCTGGTTCTGGTGACAGTAACCTATCTATCTGCAGGGCTGGGGTGATATGCTGGTCCTGGTGACAGTAACCTATCTATCTGCAGGGCTGGGGTGATATGCTGGTTCTGGTGACAGTAACCTATCTATCTGCAGGGCTGGGATGATATGCTGGTTCTGGTGACAGTAACCTATCTATCTGCAGGGCTGGGGTGATATGCTGGTTCTGGTGACAGTAACCTATCTATCTGCAGGGCTGGGGTAATATACTAGGTCTGGTGACAGTAACCTATCTATATGCGGGGCTGGGGTGATATGCTGGTTCTGGTGACAGTAACCTATCTATCTGCAGGGCTGGGATGATATGCTGGTTCTGGTGACAGTAACCTATCTATCTGCAGGGCTGGGGTGATATGCTGGTTCTGGTGACAGTAACCTATCTATCTGCAGGGCTGGGGTGATATGCTGGTTCTGGTGACAGTAACCTATCTATCTGCAGGACTGGGGTGATATGCTGGGTCTGGAGACAGTAACCTATCTATCTGCAGGGCTGGGGTGATATGCTGGGTCTGGTGACAGTAACCTATCTATCTGCAGGGCTGGGGTGATATGCTGGTTATGGTGACAGTAACCTATCTATCTGCAGGACTGGGGTGATATGCTGGTTCTGGTGACAGTAACCTATCTATCTGCAGGGCTGGGGTGATATATGCTGGGTCTGGTGACAGTAACCTATCTATCTGCAGGGCTGGGGTGATATGCTGGTTCTGATGACAGTAACCTATCTATCTGCAGTGCTGGGGTGATATGCTGGTTCTGGTGACAGTAACCTATCTATCTGCAGGGCTGGGGTGATATGCTGGGTCTGGTGACAGTAACCTATCTATCTGCAGGGCTGGGGTGATATGCTGGTTCTGGTGACACTAACCTATCTATATTCGGGGCTGGGGTGATATGCTGGTTCTGGTGACAGTAACCTATCTATCTGCAGGGCTGGGGTGATATGCTGGGTCTGGTGACAGTAACCTATCTATCTGCAGGGCTGGGGTGATATGCTGGGTCTGGTGACACTAACCTATCTATCTGCAGGACTGGGGTGATATGCTGGGTCTGGTGACAGTAACCTATCTATCTGCAGGGCTGGGGTGATATGCTGGGCCCTGGTGACAGTAACCTATCTATCTGCAGGGCTGGGGGATATGCTGGTTCTGGTGACAGTAACCTATCTATCTGCAGGGCTGGGGTGATATGCTGGGTCTGGTGACACTAACCTATCTATCTGCATGGCTGGGGTGATATGCTGGGTCTGGTGACACTAACCTATCTATCTGCAGGGCGGGGGTGATATACTGGTTCTGGTGACAGTAACCTATCTATCTGCAGGGCTGGGGTGATATGCTGGGTCTGGTGACAGTAACCTATCTATCTGCTGGGCGGGGGTGATATGCTGGGTCTGGTGACAGTAACCTATCTATCTGCAGGACTGGGGTGATATGCTGGTTCTGGTGACAGTAACCTATCTATCTGCAGGGCTGGGGTGATATGCTGGTTCTGGTGACAGTAACCTATCTATCTGCAGGGCTGGGGTGATATGCTGGTTCTGGTGACAGTAACCTATCTATCTGCAGGGCTGGGATGATATGCTGGTTCTGGTGACAGTAACCTATCTATCTGCAGGGCTGGGGTGATATGCTGGTTCTAGTGACAGTAACCTATCTATCTGCAGGGCTGGGATGATATGCTGGTTCTGGTGACAGTAACCTATCTATCTGCAGGGCTGGGGTGATATGCTGGGTCTGGTGACAGTAACCTATCTATCTGCAGGGCTGGGGTGATATGCTGGGTCTGGTGACACTAACCTATCTATCTGCAGGGCGGGGGTGATATGCTGGTTCTGGTGACAGTAACCTATCTATCTGCAGGGCTGGGGTGATATGCTGGGTCTGGTGACACTAACCTATCTATCTGCAGGGCGGGGGTGATATGCTGGGTCTGGTGACAGTAACCTATCTATCTGCAGGGCTGGGGTGATATGCTGGTTCTGGTGACAGTAACCTATCTATCTGCAGGGCTGGGGTGATATGCTGGTTCTGGTGACACTAACCTATCTATCTGCAGGGCTGGGGTGATATGCTGGTTATGGTGACAGTAACCTATCTATCTGCAGGACTGGGGTGATATGCTGGTTCTGGTGACAGTAACCTATCTATCTGCAGGGCTGGGGTGATATGCTGGTTCTGGTGACACTAACCTATCTATCTGCAGGGCTGGGGTGATATGCTGGTTCTGGTGACACTAACCTATCTATCTGCAGGGCTGGGGTGATATGCTGGTTATGGTGACAGTAACCTATCTATCTGCAGGACTGGGGTGATATGCTGGTTCTGGTGACAGTAACCTATCTATCTGCAGGGCTGGGTTGATATGCTGGTCCTGGTGACAGTAACCTATCTATCTGCAGGGCTGGGGTGATATGCTGGTTCTGGTGACAGTAACCTATCTATCTGCAGGGCTGGGATGATATGCTGGTTCTGGTGACAGTAACCTATCTATCTGCAGGGCTGGGGTGATATGCTGGTTCTAGTGACAGTAACCTATCTATCTGCAGGACTGGGGTGATATGCTGGTTCTGGTGACAGTAACCTATCTATCTGCAGGGCTGGGGTGATATGCTGGTTCTGGTGACAGTAACCTATCTATCTGCAGGACTGGGGTGATATGCTGGTTCTGGTGACACTAGCCTATCTATATGCGGGGCAGGGGTGATATGCTGGTTCTGGTGACAGTATCCTATCTATCTGCAGGGCTGGGGTGATATGCTGGGTCTGGTGACAGTAACCTATCTATCTGCAGAGCTGGGGTGATATGCTGGTTCTGGTGACAGTAACCTATCTATCTGCAGGGCTGGGGTGATATGCTGGTTCTGGTGACACTAACCTATCTATATGCGGGGCTGGGGTGATATGCTGGTTCTGGTGACAGTAACCTATCTATCTGCAGGGCTGGGGTGATATGCTGGGTCTGGTGACAGTAACCTATCTATCTGCAGGGCTGGGGTGATATGCTGGGTCTGGTGACAGTAACCTATCTATCTGCAGGACTGGGGTGATATGCTGGTTCTGGTGACAGTAACCTATCTATCTGCAGGGCTGGGGTGATATGCTGGGTCTGATGACAGTAACCTATCTATCTGCAGGGCTGGGGTGATATGCTGGTTCTGGTGACAGTAACCTATCTATCTGCAGGGCTGGGGTGATATGCTGGTTCTGGTGACACTAACCTATCTATCTGCAGTGCTGGGGTGATATTCTGGTTCTGGTGACACTAACCTATCTATCTGCAGGGCTGGGGTGATATGCTGGGTCTGGTGACAGTAACCTATCTATCTGCGGAGCTGGGGTGATATGCTGGGTCTGGTGACAGTAACCTATCTATCTGCAGGACTGGGGTGATATGCTGGTTCTGGTGACAGTAACCTATCTATCTGCAGGGCTGGGGTGATATGCTGGGTCTGATGACAGTAACCTATCTATCTGCAGGGCTGGGGTGATATGCTGGTTCTGGTGACAGTAACCTATCTATCTGCAGGGCTGGGGTGATATGCTGGTTCTGGTGACACTAACCTATCTATATGCAGGGCTGGGGTGATATGCTGGTTCTGGTGACACTAACCTATCTATCTGCAGGGCTGGGGTGATATGCTGGTTCTGGTGACAGTAACCTATCTATCTGCAGGACTGGGGTGATATGCTGGTTCTGGTGACAGTAACCTATATATCTGCAGGACTGGGGTGATATATTGGTTCTGGTGACAGTAACCTATCTATCTGCAGGGCTGGGGTGATATGCTGGTTCTGGTGACACTAACCTGTCTATATGCGGGGCTGGGGTGATATGCTGGTTCTGGTGACAGTAACCTATCTATCTGCAGGGCTGGGGTAATATACTAGGTCTGGTGACAGTAACCTATCTATATGCGGGGCTGGGGTGATATGCTGGGTCTGGTGACAGTAACCTATCTATCTGCGGGGCTGGGGTGATATGCTGGTTCTGGTGACAGTAACCTATCTATCTGCAGGGCTGGGGTGATATGCTGGTTCTGGTGACAGTAACCTATCTATCTGCAGGGCTGGGGTGATATGCTGGTTCTGGTGACAGTAACCTATCTATCTGCAGGGCTGGGATGATATGCTGGTTCTGGTGACAGTAACCTATCTATCTGCAGGGCTGGGGTGATATGCTGGTTCTAGTGACAGTAACCTATCTATCTGCAGGGCTGGGATGATATGCTGGTTCTGGTGACAGTAACCTATCTATCTGCAGGGCTGGGGTGATATGCTGGGTCTGGTGACAGTAACCTATCTATCTGCAGGGCTGGGGTGATATGCTGGGTCTGGTGACACTAACCTATCTATCTGCAGGGCGGGGGTGATATGCTGGTTCTGGTGACAGTAACCTATCTATCTGCAGGGCTGGGGTGATATGCTGGGTCTGGTGACACTAACCTATCTATCTGCAGGGCGGGGGTGATATGCTGGGTCTGGTGACAGTAACCTATCTATCTGCAGGGCTGGGGTGATATGCTGGTTCTGGTGACAGTAACCTATCTATCTGCAGGGCTGGGGTGATATGCTGGTTCTGGTGACACTAACCTATCTATCTGCAGGGCTGGGGTGATATGCTGGTTATGGTGACAGTAACCTATCTATCTGCAGGACTGGGGTGATATGCTGGTTCTGGTGACAGTAACCTATCTATCTGCAGGGCTGGGGTGATATGCTGGTTCTGGTGACAGTAACCTATCTATCTGCAGGGCTGGGGTGATATGCTGGTTCTGGTGACAGTAACCTATCTATCTGCAGGGCTGGGGTGATATGCTGGTTCTGGTGACACTAACCTATCTATCTGCAGGGCTGGGGTGATATGCTGGTTCTGGTGACAGTAACCTATCTATCTGCAGGACTGGGGTGATATGCTGGTTCTGGTGACAGTAACCTATATATCTGCAGGACTGGGGTGATATATTGGTTCTGGTGACAGTAACCTATCTATCTGCAGGGCTGGGGTGATATGCTGGTTCTGGTGACACTAACCTGTCTATATGCGGGGCTGGGGTGATATGCTGGTTCTGGTGACAGTAACCTATCTATCTGCAGGGCTGGGGTAATATACTAGGTCTGGTGACAGTAACCTATCTATATGCGGGGCTGGGGTGATATGCTGGGTCTGGTGACAGTAACCTATCTATCTGCGGGGCTGGGGTGATATGCTGGTTCTGGTGACAGTAACCTATCTATCTGCAGGGCTGGGGTGATATGCTGGTTCTGGTGACAGTAACCTATCTATCTGCAGGGCTGGGGTGATATGCTGGTTCTGGTGACAGTAACCTATCTATCTGCAGGGCTGGGATGATATGCTGGTTCTGGTGACAGTAACCTATCTATCTGCAGGGCTGGGGTGATATGCTGGTTCTAGTGACAGTAACCTATCTATCTGCAGGGCTGGGATGATATGCTGGTTCTGGTGACAGTAACCTATCTATCTGCAGGGCTGGGGTGATATGCTGGGTCTGGTGACAGTAACCTATCTATCTGCAGGGCTGGGGTGATATGCTGGGTCTGGTGACACTAACCTATCTATCTGCAGGGCGGGGGTGATATGCTGGTTCTGGTGACAGTAACCTATCTATCTGCAGGGCTGGGGTGATATGCTGGGTCTGGTGACACTAACCTATCTATCTGCAGGGCGGGGGTGATATGCTGGGTCTGGTGACAGTAACCTATCTATCTGCAGGGCTGGGGTGATATGCTGGTTCTGGTGACAGTAACCTATCTATCTGCAGGGCTGGGGTGATATGCTGGTTCTGGTGACACTAACCTATCTATCTGCAGGGCTGGGGTGATATGCTGGTTATGGTGACAGTAACCTATCTATCTGCAGGACTGGGGTGATATGCTGGTTCTGGTGACAGTAACCTATCTATCTGCAGGGCTGGGGTGATATGCTGGTTCTGGTGACACTAACCTATCTATCTGCAGGGCTGGGGTGATATGCTGGTTCTGGTGACACTAACCTATCTATCTGCAGGGCTGGGGTGATATGCTGGGTCTGGTGACAGTAACCTATCTATCTGCTGGGCGGGGGTGATATGCTGGGTCTGGTGACAGTAACCTATCTATCTGCAGGACTGGGGTGATATGCTGGTTCTGGTGACAGTAACCTATCTATCTGCAGGGCTGGGGTGATATGCTGGTTCTGGTGACAGTAACCTATCTATCTGCAGGGCTGGGGTGATATGCTGGTTCTGGTGACAGTAACCTATCTATCTGCAGGGCTGGGATGATATGCTGGTTCTGGTGACAGTAACCTATCTATCTGCAGGGCTGGGGTGATATGCTGGTTCTAGTGACAGTAACCTATCTATCTGCAGGGCTGGGATGATATGCTGGTTCTGGTGACAGTAACCTATCTATCTGCAGGGCTGGGGTGATATGCTGGGTCTGGTGACAGTAACCTATCTATCTGCAGGGCTGGGGTGATATGCTGGGTCTGGTGACACTAACCTATCTATCTGCAGGGCGGGGGTGATATGCTGGTTCTGGTGACAGTAACCTATCTATCTGCAGGGCTGGGGTGATATGCTGGGTCTGGTGACACTAACCTATCTATCTGCAGGGCGGGGGTGATATGCTGGGTCTGGTGACAGTAACCTATCTATCTGCAGGGCTGGGGTGATATGCTGGTTCTGGTGACAGTAACCTATCTATCTGCAGGGCTGGGGTGATATGCTGGTTCTGGTGACACTAACCTATCTATCTGCAGGGCTGGGGTGATATGCTGGTTATGGTGACAGTAACCTATCTATCTGCAGGACTGGGGTGATATGCTGGTTCTGGTGACAGTAACCTATCTATCTGCAGGGCTGGGGTGATATGCTGGTTCTGGTGACACTAACCTATCTATCTGCAGGGCTGGGGTGATATGCTGGTTCTGGTGACACTAACCTATCTATCTGCAGGGCTGGGGTGATATGCTGGTTATGGTGACAGTAACCTATCTATCTGCAGGACTGGGGTGATATGCTGGTTCTGGTGACAGTAACCTATCTATCTGCAGGGCTGGGTTGATATGCTGGTCCTGGTGACAGTAACCTATCTATCTGCAGGGCTGGGGTGATATGCTGGTTCTGGTGACAGTAACCTATCTATCTGCAGGGCTGGGATGATATGCTGGTTCTGGTGACAGTAACCTATCTATCTGCAGGGCTGGGGTGATATGCTGGTTCTAGTGACAGTAACCTATCTATCTGCAGGACTGGGGTGATATGCTGGTTCTGGTGACAGTAACCTATCTATCTGCAGGGCTGGGGTGATATGCTGGTTCTGGTGACAGTAACCTATCTATCTGCAGGACTGGGGTGATATGCTGGTTCTGGTGACACTAGCCTATCTATATGCGGGGCAGGGGTGATATGCTGGTTCTGGTGACAGTATCCTATCTATCTGCAGGGCTGGGGTGATATGCTGGGTCTGGTGACAGTAACCTATCTATCTGCAGAGCTGGGGTGATATGCTGGTTCTGGTGACAGTAACCTATCTATCTGCAGGGCTGGGGTGATATGCTGGTTCTGGTGACACTAACCTATCTATATGCGGGGCTGGGGTGATATGCTGGTTCTGGTGACAGTAACCTATCTATCTGCAGGGCTGGGGTGATATGCTGGGTCTGGTGACAGTAACCTATCTATCTGCAGGGCTGGGGTGATATGCTGGGTCTGGTGACAGTAACCTATCTATCTGCAGGACTGGGGTGATATGCTGGTTCTGGTGACAGTAACCTATCTATCTGCAGGGCTGGGGTGATATGCTGGGTCTGATGACAGTAACCTATCTATCTGCAGGGCTGGGGTGATATGCTGGTTCTGGTGACAGTAACCTATCTATCTGCAGGGCTGGGGTGATATGCTGGTTCTGGTGACACTAACCTATCTATCTGCAGTGCTGGGGTGATATTCTGGTTCTGGTGACACTAACCTATCTATCTGCAGGGCTGGGGTGATATGCTGGGTCTGGTGACAGTAACCTATCTATCTGCGGAGCTGGGGTGATATGCTGGGTCTGGTGACAGTAACCTATCTATCTGCAGGACTGGGGTGATATGCTGGTTCTGGTGACAGTAACCTATCTATCTGCAGGGCTGGGGTGATATGCTGGGTCTGATGACAGTAACCTATCTATCTGCAGGGCTGGGGTGATATGCTGGTTCTGGTGACAGTAACCTATCTATCTGCAGGG
Source organism: Leptodactylus fuscus (assembly GCF_031893055.1). Taxonomy (NCBI): domain Eukaryota; kingdom Metazoa; phylum Chordata; class Amphibia; order Anura; family Leptodactylidae; genus Leptodactylus; species Leptodactylus fuscus. The sequence goes on along the minus strand of NC_134268.1, from coordinate 221,863,125 downwards.
CTGGGGTGATATGCTGGTTCTGGTGACACTAACCTATCTATATGCAGGGCTGGGGTGATATGCTGGTTCTGGTGACACTAACCTATCTATCTGCAGGGCTGGGGTGATATGCTGGTTCTGGTGACAGTAACCTATCTATCTGCAGGACTGGGGTGATATGCTGGTTCTGGTGACAGTAACCTATATATCTGCAGGACTGGGGTGATATATTGGTTCTGGTGACAGTAACCTATCTATCTGCAGGGCTGGGGTGATATGCTGGTTCTGGTGACACTAACCTGTCTATATGCGGGGCTGGGGTGATATGCTGGTTCTGGTGACAGTAACCTATCTATCTGCAGGGCTGGGGTAATATACTAGGTCTGGTGACAGTAACCTATCTATATGCGGGGCTGGGGTGATATGCTGGGTCTGGTGACAGTAACCTATCTATCTGCGGGGCTGGGGTGATATGCTGGTTCTGGTGACAGTAACCTATCTATCTGCAGGGCTGGGGTGATATGCTGGTTCTGGTGACAGTAACCTATCTATCTGCAGGGCTGGGGTGATATGCTGGTTCTGGTGACAGTAACCTATCTATCTGCAGGGCTGGGATGATATGCTGGTTCTGGTGACAGTAACCTATCTATCTGCAGGGCTGGGGTGATATGCTGGTTCTAGTGACAGTAACCTATCTATCTGCAGGGCTGGGATGATATGCTGGTTCTGGTGACAGTAACCTATCTATCTGCAGGGCTGGGGTGATATGCTGGGTCTGGTGACAGTAACCTATCTATCTGCAGGGCTGGGGTGATATGCTGGGTCTGGTGACACTAACCTATCTATCTGCAGGGCGGGGGTGATATGCTGGTTCTGGTGACAGTAACCTATCTATCTGCAGGGCTGGGGTGATATGCTGGGTCTGGTGACACTAACCTATCTATCTGCAGGGCGGGGGTGATATGCTGGGTCTGGTGACAGTAACCTATCTATCTGCAGGGCTGGGGTGATATGCTGGTTCTGGTGACAGTAACCTATCTATCTGCAGGGCTGGGGTGATATGCTGGTTCTGGTGACACTAACCTATCTATCTGCAGGGCTGGGGTGATATGCTGGTTATGGTGACAGTAACCTATCTATCTGCAGGACTGGGGTGATATGCTGGTTCTGGTGACAGTAACCTATCTATCTGCAGGGCTGGGGTGATATGCTGGTTCTGGTGACACTAACCTATCTATCTGCAGGGCTGGGGTGATATGCTGGTTCTGGTGACACTAACCTATCTATCTGCAGGGCTGGGGTGATATGCTGGTTATGGTGACAGTAACCTATCTATCTGCAGGACTGGGGTGATATGCTGGTTCTGGTGACAGTAACCTATCTATCTGCAGGGCTGGGTTGATATGCTGGTCCTGGTGACAGTAACCTATCTATCTGCAGGGCTGGGGTGATATGCTGGTTCTGGTGACAGTAACCTATCTATCTGCAGGGCTGGGATGATATGCTGGTTCTGGTGACAGTAACCTATCTATCTGCAGGGCTGGGGTGATATGCTGGTTCTAGTGACAGTAACCTATCTATCTGCAGGACTGGGGTGATATGCTGGTTCTGGTGACAGTAACCTATCTATCTGCAGGGCTGGGGTGATATGCTGGTTCTGGTGACAGTAACCTATCTATCTGCAGGACTGGGGTGATATGCTGGTTCTGGTGACACTAGCCTATCTATATGCGGGGCAGGGGTGATATGCTGGTTCTGGTGACAGTATCCTATCTATCTGCAGGGCTGGGGTGATATGCTGGGTCTGGTGACAGTAACCTATCTATCTGCAGAGCTGGGGTGATATGCTGGTTCTGGTGACAGTAACCTATCTATCTGCAGGGCTGGGGTGATATGCTGGTTCTGGTGACACTAACCTATCTATATGCGGGGCTGGGGTGATATGCTGGTTCTGGTGACAGTAACCTATCTATCTGCAGGGCTGGGGTGATATGCTGGGTCTGGTGACAGTAACCTATCTATCTGCAGGGCTGGGGTGATATGCTGGGTCTGGTGACAGTAACCTATCTATCTGCAGGACTGGGGTGATATGCTGGTTCTGGTGACAGTAACCTATCTATCTGCAGGGCTGGGGTGATATGCTGGGTCTGATGACAGTAACCTATCTATCTGCAGGGCTGGGGTGATATGCTGGTTCTGGTGACAGTAACCTATCTATCTGCAGGGCTGGGGTGATATGCTGGTTCTGGTGACACTAACCTATCTATCTGCAGTGCTGGGGTGATATTCTGGTTCTGGTGACACTAACCTATCTATCTGCAGGGCTGGGGTGATATGCTGGGTCTGGTGACAGTAACCTATCTATCTGCGGAGCTGGGGTGATATGCTGGGTCTGGTGACAGTAACCTATCTATCTGCAGGACTGGGGTGATATGCTGGTTCTGGTGACAGTAACCTATCTATCTGCAGGGCTGGGGTGATATGCTGGGTCTGATGACAGTAACCTATCTATCTGCAGGGCTGGGGTGATATGCTGGTTCTGGTGACAGTAACCTATCTATCTGCAGGGCTGGGGTGATATGCTGGTTCTGGTGACACTAACCTATCTATATGCAGGGCTGGGGTGATATGCTGGTTCTGGTGACACTAACCTATCTATCTGCAGGGCTGGGGTGATATGCTGGTTCTGGTGACAGTAACCTATCTATCTGCAGGACTGGGGTGATATGCTGGTTCTGGTGACAGTAACCTATATATCTGCAGGACTGGGGTGATATATTGGTTCTGGTGACAGTAACCTATCTATCTGCAGGGCTGGGGTGATATGCTGGTTCTGGTGACACTAACCTGTCTATATGCGGGGCTGGGGTGATATGCTGGTTCTGGTGACAGTAACCTATCTATCTGCAGGGCTGGGGTAATATACTAGGTCTGGTGACAGTAACCTATCTATATGCGGGGCTGGGGTGATATGCTGGGTCTGGTGACAGTAACCTATCTATCTGCGGGGCTGGGGTGATATGCTGGTTCTGGTGACAGTAACCTATCTATCTGCAGGGCTGGGGTGATATCCTGGTTCTGGTGACAGTAACCTATCTATCTGCAGGGCTGGGGTAATATACTAGGTCTGGTGACAGTAACCTATCTATATGCGGGGCTGGGGTGATATGCTGGTTCTGGTGACAGTAACCTATCTATCTGCAGGGCTGGGATGATATGCTGGTTCTGGTGACAGTAACCTATCTATCTGCAGGGCTGGGGTGATATGCTGGTTCTGGTGACAGTAACCTATCTATCTGCAGGGCTGGGGTGATATGCTGGTTCTGGTGACAGTAACCTATCTATCTGCAGGACTGGGGTGATATGCTGGGTCTGGAGACAGTAACCTATCTATCTGCAGGGCTGGGGTGATATGCTGGTTCTAGTGACAGTAACCTATCTATCTGCAGGACTGGGGTGATATGCTGGTTCTGGTGACAGTAACCTATCTATCTGCAGGGCTGGGGTGATATGCTGGTTCTGGTGACAGTAACCTATCTATCTGCAGGACTGGGGTGATATGCTGGTTCTGGTGACACTAGCCTATCTATATGCGGGGCAGGGGTGATATGCTGGTTCTGGTGACAGTATCCTATCTATCTGCAGGGCTGGGGTGATATGCTGGGTCTGGTGACAGTAACCTATCTATCTGCAGAGCTGGGGTGATATGCTGGTTCTGGTGACAGTAACCTATCTATCTGCAGGGCTGGGGTGATATGCTGGTTCTGGTGACACTAACCTATCTATATGCGGGGCTGGGGTGATATGCTGGTTCTGGTGACAGTAACCTATCTATCTGCAGGGCTGGGGTGATATGCTGGGTCTGGTGACAGTAACCTATCTATCTGCAGGGCTGGGGTGATATGCTGGGTCTGGTGACAGTAACCTATCTATCTGCAGGACTGGGGTGATATGCTGGTTCTGGTGACAGTAACCTATCTATCTGCAGGGCTGGGGTGATATGCTGGGTCTGATGACAGTAACCTATCTATCTGCAGGGCTGGGGTGATATGCTGGTTCTGGTGACAGTAACCTATCTATCTGCAGGGCTGGGGTGATATGCTGGTTCTGGTGACACTAACCTATCTATCTGCAGTGCTGGGGTGATATTCTGGTTCTGGTGACACTAACCTATCTATCTGCAGGGCTGGGGTGATATGCTGGGTCTGGTGACAGTAACCTATCTATCTGCGGAGCTGGGGTGATATGCTGGGTCTGGTGACAGTAACCTATCTATCTGCAGGACTGGGGTGATATGCTGGTTCTGGTGACAGTAACCTATCTATCTGCAGGGCTGGGGTGATATGCTGGGTCTGATGACAGTAACCTATCTATCTGCAGGGCTGGGGTGATATGCTGGTTCTGGTGACAGTAACCTATCTATCTGCAGGGCTGGGGTGATATGCTGGTTCTGGTGACACTAACCTATCTATATGCAGGGCTGGGGTGATATGCTGGTTCTGGTGACACTAACCTATCTATCTGCAGGGCTGGGGTGATATGCTGGTTCTGGTGACAGTAACCTATCTATCTGCAGGACTGGGGTGATATGCTGGTTCTGGTGACAGTAACCTATATATCTGCAGGACTGGGGTGATATATTGGTTCTGGTGACAGTAACCTATCTATCTGCAGGGCTGGGGTGATATGCTGGTTCTGGTGACACTAACCTGTCTATATGCGGGGCTGGGGTGATATGCTGGTTCTGGTGACAGTAACCTATCTATCTGCAGGGCTGGGGTAATATACTAGGTCTGGTGACAGTAACCTATCTATATGCGGGGCTGGGGTGATATGCTGGGTCTGGTGACAGTAACCTATCTATCTGCGGGGCTGGGGTGATATGCTGGTTCTGGTGACAGTAACCTATCTATCTGCAGGGCTGGGGTGATATCCTGGTTCTGGTGACAGTAACCTATCTATCTGCAGGGCTGGGGTGATATGCTGGTTCTGGTGACACTAACCTATCTATCTGCAGGGCTGGGGTGATATGCTGGTTCTGGTGACAGTAACCTATCTATCTGCAGGGCTGGGGTGATATACTGGTTCTGGTGACAGTAACCTATCTATCTGCAGGGCTGGGGTGATATGCTGGTTCTGGTGACAGTAACCTATCTATCTGCAGGGCTGGGATGATATGCTGGTTCTGGTGACAGTAACCTATCTATCTGCAGGGCTGGGGTGATATGCTGGTTCTAGTGACAGTAACCTATCTATCTGCAGGGCTGGGATGATATGCTGGTTCTGGTGACAGTAACCTATCTATCTGCAGGGCTGGGGTGATATGCTGGGTCTGGTCACAGTAACCTATCTATCTGCAGGGCTGGGGTGATATGCTGGGTCTGGTGACACTAACCTATCTATCTGCAGGGCGGGGGTGATATGCTGGTTCTGGTGACAGTAACCTATCTATCTGCAGGGCTGGGGTGATATGCTGGGTCTGGTGACACTAACCTATCTATCTGCAGGGCGGGGGTGATATGCTGGGTCTGGTGACAGTAACCTATCTATCTGCAGGGCTGGGGTGATATGCTGGTTCTGGTGACAGTAACCTATCTATCTGCAGGGCTGGGGTGATATGCTGGTTCTGGTGACACTAACCTATCTATCTGCAGGGCTGGGGTGATATGCTGGTTATGGTGACAGTAACCTATCTATCTGCAGGACTGGGGTGATATGCTGGTTCTGGTGACAGTAACCTATCTATCTGCAGGGCTGGGGTGATATGCTGGTTCTGGTGACACTAACCTATCTATCTGCAGGGCTGGGGTGATATGCTGGTTCTGGTGACACTAACCTATCTATCTGCAGGGCTGGGGTGATATGCTGGTTATGGTGACAGTAACCTATCTATCTGCAGGACTGGGGTGATATGCTGGTTCTGGTGACAGTAACCTATCTATCTGCAGGGCTGGGGTGATATGCTGGTCCTGGTGACAGTAACCTATCTATCTGCAGGGCTGGGGTGATATGCTGGTTCTGGTGACAGTAACCTATCTATCTGCAGGGCTGGGATGATATGCTGGTTCTGGTGACAGTAACCTATCTATCTGCAGGGCTGGGGTGATATGCTGGTTCTGGTGACAGTAACCTATCTATCTGCAGGGCTGGGGTAATATACTAGGTCTGGTGACAGTAACCTATCTATATGCGGGGCTGGGGTGATATGCTGGTTCTGGTGACAGTAACCTATCTATCTGCAGGGCTGGGATGATATGCTGGTTCTGGTGACAGTAACCTATCTATCTGCAGGGCTGGGGTGATATGCTGGTTCTGGTGACAGTAACCTATCTATCTGCAGGGCTGGGGTGATATGCTGGTTCTGGTGACAGTAACCTATCTATCTGCAGGACTGGGGTGATATGCTGGGTCTGGAGACAGTAACCTATCTATCTGCAGGGCTGGGGTGATATGCTGGGTCTGGTGACAGTAACCTATCTATCTGCAGGGCTGGGGTGATATGCTGGTTATGGTGACAGTAACCTATCTATCTGCAGGACTGGGGTGATATGCTGGTTCTGGTGACAGTAACCTATCTATCTGCAGGGCTGGGGTGATATATGCTGGGTCTGGTGACAGTAACCTATCTATCTGCAGGGCTGGGGTGATATGCTGGTTCTGATGACAGTAACCTATCTATCTGCAGTGCTGGGGTGATATGCTGGTTCTGGTGACAGTAACCTATCTATCTGCAGGGCTGGGGTGATATGCTGGGTCTGGTGACAGTAACCTATCTATCTGCAGGGCTGGGGTGATATGCTGGTTCTGGTGACACTAACCTATCTATATGCGGGGCTGGGGTGATATGCTGGTTCTGGTGACAGTAACCTATCTATCTGCAGGGCTGGGGTGATATGCTGGGTCTGGTGACAGTAACCTATCTATCTGCAGGGCTGGGGTGATATGCTGGGTCTGGTGACACTAACCTATCTATCTGCAGGACTGGGGTGATATGCTGGGTCTGGTGACAGTAACCTATCTATCTGCAGGGCTGGGGTGATATGCTGGGCCCTGGTGACAGTAACCTATCTATCTGCAGGGCTGGGGGATATGCTGGTTCTGGTGACAGTAACCTATCTATCTGCAGGGCTGGGGTGATATGCTGGGTCTGGTGACACTAACCTATCTATCTGCATGGCTGGGGTGATATGCTGGGTCTGGTGACACTAACCTATCTATCTGCAGGGCGGGGGTGATATACTGGTTCTGGTGACAGTAACCTATCTATCTGCAGGGCTGGGGTGATATGCTGGGTCTGGTGACAGTAACCTATCTATCTGCTGGGCGGGGGTGATATGCTGGGTCTGGTGACAGTAACCTATCTATCTGCAGGACTGGGGTGATATGCTGGTTCTGGTGACAGTAACCTATCTATCTGCAGGGCTGGGGTGATATGCTGGTTCTGGTGACAGTAACCTATCTATCTGCAGGGCTGGGGTGATATGCTGGTTCTGGTGACAGTAACCTATCTATCTGCAGGGCTGGGATGATATGCTGGTTCTGGTGACAGTAACCTATCTATCTGCAGGGCTGGGGTGATATGCTGGTTCTAGTGACAGTAACCTATCTATCTGCAGGGCTGGGATGATATGCTGGTTCTGGTGACAGTAACCTATCTATCTGCAGGGCTGGGGTGATATGCTGGGTCTGGTGACAGTAACCTATCTATCTGCAGGGCTGGGGTGATATGCTGGGTCTGGTGACACTAACCTATCTATCTGCAGGGCGGGGGTGATATGCTGGTTCTGGTGACAGTAACCTATCTATCTGCAGGGCTGGGGTGATATGCTGGGTCTGGTGACACTAACCTATCTATCTGCAGGGCGGGGGTGATATGCTGGGTCTGGTGACAGTAACCTATCTATCTGCAGGGCTGGGGTGATATGCTGGTTCTGGTGACAGTAACCTATCTATCTGCAGGGCTGGGGTGATATGCTGGTTCTGGTGACACTAACCTATCTATCTGCAGGGCTGGGGTGATATGCTGGTTATGGTGACAGTAACCTATCTATCTGCAGGACTGGGGTGATATGCTGGTTCTGGTGACAGTAACCTATCTATCTGCAGGGCTGGGGTGATATGCTGGTTCTGGTGACACTAACCTATCTATCTGCAGGGCTGGGGTGATATGCTGGTTCTGGTGACACTAACCTATCTATCTGCAGGGCTGGGGTGATATGCTGGTTATGGTGACAGTAACCTATCTATCTGCAGGACTGGGGTGATATGCTGGTTCTGGTGACAGTAACCTATCTATCTGCAGGGCTGGGTTGATATGCTGGTCCTGGTGACAGTAACCTATCTATCTGCAGGGCTGGGGTGATATGCTGGTTCTGGTGACAGTAACCTATCTATCTGCAGGGCTGGGATGATATGCTGGTTCTGGTGACAGTAACCTATCTATCTGCAGGGCTGGGGTGATATGCTGGTTCTAGTGACAGTAACCTATCTATCTGCAGGACTGGGGTGATATGCTGGTTCTGGTGACAGTAACCTATCTATCTGCAGGGCTGGGGTGATATGCTGGTTCTGGTGACAGTAACCTATCTATCTGCAGGACTGGGGTGATATGCTGGTTCTGGTGACACTAGCCTATCTATATGCGGGGCAGGGGTGATATGCTGGTTCTGGTGACAGTATCCTATCTATCTGCAGGGCTGGGGTGATATGCTGGGTCTGGTGACAGTAACCTATCTATCTGCAGAGCTGGGGTGATATGCTGGTTCTGGTGACAGTAACCTATCTATCTGCAGGGCTGGGGTGATATGCTGGTTCTGGTGACACTAACCTATCTATATGCGGGGCTGGGGTGATATGCTGGTTCTGGTGACAGTAACCTATCTATCTGCAGGGCTGGGGTGATATGCTGGGTCTGGTGACAGTAACCTATCTATCTGCAGGGCTGGGGTGATATGCTGGGTCTGGTGACAGTAACCTATCTATCTGCAGGACTGGGGTGATATGCTGGTTCTGGTGACAGTAACCTATCTATCTGCAGGGCTGGGGTGATATGCTGGGTCTGATGACAGTAACCTATCTATCTGCAGGGCTGGGGTGATATGCTGGTTCTGGTGACAGTAACCTATCTATCTGCAGGGCTGGGGTGATATGCTGGTTCTGGTGACACTAACCTATCTATCTGCAGTGCTGGGGTGATATTCTGGTTCTGGTGACACTAACCTATCTATCTGCAGGGCTGGGGTGATATGCTGGGTCTGGTGACAGTAACCTATCTATCTGCGGAGCTGGGGTGATATGCTGGGTCTGGTGACAGTAACCTATCTATCTGCAGGACTGGGGTGATATGCTGGTTCTGGTGACAGTAACCTATCTATCTGCAGGGCTGGGGTGATATGCTGGGTCTGATGACAGTAACCTATCTATCTGCAGGGCTGGGGTGATATGCTGGTTCTGGTGACAGTAACCTATCTATCTGCAGGGCTGGGGTGATATGCTGGTTCTGGTGACACTAACCTATCTATATGCAGGGCTGGGGTGATATGCTGGTTCTGGTGACACTAACCTATCTATCTGCAGGGCTGGGGTGATATGCTGGTTCTGGTGACAGTAACCTATCTATCTGCAGGACTGGGGTGATATGCTGGTTCTGGTGACAGTAACCTATATATCTGCAGGACTGGGGTGATATATTGGTTCTGGTGACAGTAACCTATCTATCTGCAGGGCTGGGGTGATATGCTGGTTCTGGTGACACTAACCTGTCTATATGCGGGGCTGGGGTGATATGCTGGTTCTGGTGACAGTAACCTATCTATCTGCAGGGCTGGGGTAATATACTAGGTCTGGTGACAGTAACCTATCTATATGCGGGGCTGGGGTGATATGCTGGGTCTGGTGACAGTAACCTATCTATCTGCGGGGCTGGGGTGATATGCTGGTTCTGGTGACAGTAACCTATCTATCTGCAGGGCTGGGGTGATATCCTGGTTCTGGTGACAGTAACCTATCTATCTGCAGGGCTGGGGTGATATGCTGGTTCTGGTGACACTAACCTATCTATCTGCAGGGCTGGGGTGATATGCTGGTTCTGGTGACAGTAACCTATCTATCTGCAGGGCTGGGGTGATATACTGGTTCTGGTGACAGTAACCTATCTATCTGCAGGGCTGGGGTGAAATACTGGGTCTGGTGACAGTAACCTATCTATCTGCAGGGCTGGGGTGATATGCTGGTTCTGGTGACAGTAACCTATATATCTGCAGGACTGGGGTGATATATTGGTTCTGGTGACAGTAACCTATCTATCTGCAGGGCTGGGGTGATATGCTGGTTCTGGTGACACTAACCTGTCTATATGCGGGGCTGAGGTGATATGCTGGTTCTGGTGACAGTAACCTATCTATCTGCAGGGCTGGGGTAATATACTAGGTCTGGTGACAGTAACCTATCTATATGCGGGGCTGGGGTGATATGCTGGGTCTGGTGACAGTAACCTATCTATCTGCGGGGCTGGGGTGATATGCTGGTTCTGGTGACAGTAACCTATCTATCTGCAGGGCTGGGGTGATATCCTGGTTCTGGTGACAGTAACCTATCTATCTGCAGGGCTGGGGTGATATGCTGGTTCTGGTGACACTAACCTATCTATCTGCAGGGCTGGGGTGATATGCTGGTTCTGGTGACAGTAACCTATCTATCTGCAGGGCTGGGGTGATATACTGGTTCTGGTGACAGTAACCTATCTATCTGCAGGGCTGGGGTGATATACTGGGTCTGGTGACAGTAACCTATCTATCTGCAGGGCTGGGGTGATATGCTGGTTCTGGTGACAGTAACCTATATATCTGCAGGACTGGGGTGATATATTGGTTCTGGTGACAGTAACCTATCTATCTGCAGGGCTGGGGTGATATGCTGGTTCTGGTGACACTAACCTGTCTATATGCGGGGCTGGGGTGATATGCTGGTTCTGGTGACAGTAACCTATCTATCTGCAGGGCTGGGGTGATATGCTGGTTCTGGTGACACTAACCTATCTATCTGCAGGGCTGGGGTGATATGCTGGTTCTGGTGACAGTAACCTATCTATCTGCAGGGCTGGGGTAATATACTGGGTCTGGTGACAGTAACCTATCTATATGCGGGGCTGGGGTGATATGCTGGGTCTGGTGACAGTAACCTATCTATTTGCGGGGCTGGGGTGATATGCTGGTTCTGGTGACAGTAACCTATCTATCTGCAGGGCTGGGGTGATATGCTGGGTCTGGTGACAGTAACCTATCTATCTGCAGGGCTGGGGTGATATGCTGGTTCTGGTGACAGTAACCTATCTATCTGCAGGACTGGGGTGATATGCTGGTTCTGGTGACAGTAACCTATCTATCTGCAGGGCTGGGGTGATATGCTGGGTCTGGTGACAGTAACCTATCTATCTGCAGGGCTGGGGTGATATGCTGGTTCTGGTGACAGTAACCTATCTATCTGCAGGACTGGGGTGATATGCTGGGTCTGGTGACAGTAACCTATCTATCTGCAGGACTGGGGTGATATGCTGGGTCTGGTGACAGTAACCTATCTATCTGCAGGGCTGGGGTGATATGCTGGGTCTGGTGACAGTAACCTATCTATCTGCAGGGCTGGGGTGATATGCTGGGTCTGGTGACAGTAACCTATCTATCTGCAGGGCTGGGGTGATATGCTGGTTCTGGTGACAGTAACCTATCTATCTGCAGGGCTGGGGTGATATGCTGGGTCTGGTGACAGTAACCTATCTATCTGCAGGACTGGGGTGATATGCTGGGTCTGGTGACAGTAACCTATCTATCTGCAGGACTGGGGTGATATGCTGGGTCTGGTGACAGTAACCTATCTATCTGCAGGACTGGGGTGATATGCTGGTTCTGGTGACAGTAACCTATCTATCTGCAGGGCTGGGGTGATATGCTGGGTCTGGTGACAGTAACCTATCTATTTGCGGGGCTGGGGTGATATGCTGGTTCTGGTGACAGTAACCTATCTATCTGCAGGGCTGGGGTGATATGCTGGGTCTGGTGACAGTAACCTATCTATCTGCAGGGCTGGGGTGATATGCTGGTTCTGGTGACAGTAACCTATCTATCTGCAGGACTGGGGTGATATGCTGGGTCTGGTGACAGTAACCTATCTATCTGCAGGACTGGGGTGATATGCTGGGTCTGGTGACAGTAACCTATCTATCTGCAGGACTGGGGTGATATGCTGGGTCTGGTGACAGTAACCTATCTATCTGCAGGGCTGGGGTGATATGCTGGGTCTGGTGACAGTAACCTATCTATCTGCAGGGCTGGGGTGATATGCTGGTTCTGGTGACAGTAACCTATCTATCTGCAGGGCTGGGGTGATATGCTGGGTCTGGTGACAGTAACCTATCTATCTGCAGGACTGGGGTGATATGCTGGGTCTGGTGACAGTAACCTATCTATCTGCAGGACTGGGGTGATATGCTGGGTCTGGTGACAGTAACCTATCTATCTGCAGGACTGGGGTGATATGCTGGTTCTGGTGACAGTAACCTATCTATCTGCAGGGCTGGGGTGATATGCTGGGTCTGGTGACAGTAACCTATCTATTTGCGGGGCTGGGGTGATATGCTGGTTCTGGTGACAGTAACCTATCTATCTGCAGGGCTGGGGTGATATGCTGGGTCTGGTGACAGTAACCTATCTATCTGCAGGGCTGGGGTGATATGCTGGTTCTGGTGACAGTAACCTATCTATCTGCAGGACTGGGGTGATATGCTGGGTCTGGTGACAGTAACCTATCTATCTGCAGGACTGGGGTGATATGCTGGGTCTGGTGACAGTAACCTATCTATCTGCAGGACTGGGGTGATATGCTGGGTCTGGTGACAGTAACCTATCTATCTGCAGGGCTGGGGTGATATGCTGGGTCTGGTGACAGTAACCTATCTATCTGCAGGGCTGGGGTGATATGCTGGTTCTGGTGACAGTAACCTATCTATCTGCAGGGCTGGGGTGATATGCTGGGTCTGGTGACAGTAACGATGTGTCACGAAAATACAATCTCAGTATCACTTTGATAACTTAAAGCAGATTTGACAAATGAGTCCTTGGCAATAAGAACCTCTGGGCCTTGTCCTTAAGGGGTTAAAGGGACTTTTCTAATTATTTCCATTTCTCCTGGCAAAGATGGAAAAACAAAGAAATCACAAAATATTTATGTGGCGATGAGAAATGCTTTGTTACAAAGGGAAAGAAGAAGAGAATTCAGAAAACAGATGTTAGACTCGGTTCACACGGAGACCATGTCCTATGATGTCCTATAATGTCCTATGATGTCCTATAATGTCCTGTAATGTCCTATGATGTCCTGTAATGTCCTATAATGGGGTTTCTGACATGAAGATATAAGTCCCACTTGCAGAACTTTTCTCTCCACCGATTTTGATCAGAATCTGTAGCAGAGTCTCCTATGGAGATGTGAATACCGCCTTACATTTTGGGCCGATTCACATCCCGCTTGGGAACCCCCAAATGGAATACTGAACGCTGTGACCTTATGAAAGCACCCGAACCCCATATTTTATAATGGTGCCTGCACGGAACAGGTGGAGAGAAAAGGACTTCATGAGCGACCTTCCTCTCCGCACGATTTATGCAGACGCCGCACATTCTAGTCTATGGGGTCCGTGCGCTCTCATTGCTCTCCGCTTGTCCATACCTTCAGTATTCCATGTGGCCTCACAGTTATTAGCAGCCGGCTCTGTCCATGTCACTGATGAACAAGAAATACATAAAGATTTCACCTACACGTACAATGTGTATTTACTTGTCAATGCAATATGTTTAGTCACAGATGGAAACAATGGGATTGTTACAAGTGCAAATGATAGAGATGTATTAGCAGCGTGCAATGTCTGTGTCACATATGAAAGAGAACACGAAATGCCTAAAGGACGCCGCTACATGTCCAATGGATTATTAGTGGCAATGCAATGCTTGCTCCTCTCTAAACTTATTTATTTATACAGAATATTCTGCTCATGTCCCGAATAAAAAACAAGAGGACAATGCAAAACTGACACATCTCCATGTGCAATAGATTATTTCTATTTCTTATTATTTACTAGGCAATGTCATAGGCCTTGTCACAGATGGAAACAATGTCACTTCTACAAGTGCACAGGACGGGAATCGCACCTGTCACACTTGGGATCGCTGCAAACTATTGAGCAGAATGTCCCGTCCAGATCACAGATGAAAAAGAATAGCAAAATACATTCACAGCCCGACTCTAGGTGCAATTTACAAGGGCAGGAGGGGCCAGATCTGTGCGATCCTTCCACGTCCCCCTATACTAATCTCTAATGACAGTGATATTATGATAACATTAGATCTCCGCACCAGCGATCTATTATCAGGGCATGCAGGGGACACACAGGACCTTGGGGCCGTCCCTGCAATCCCTGTGATGTCATCAGTGATGGCGCAACAATCAGGATGGCTACACTGTATCACCGTTTCTGCTCTTGTTACAATATAATCAATAATTGTTTTCCAATTGTTTTGACAATATATTAACCCTGTGTTCTGCGGATATTAGTGCGACCGTCCGGTCCAGGTGATGGCCAAAGACCGCAGTGACATCAAACAAGGAGTGCGGCCAGCTAAATATATGGCACGAGCCATAAGGGGTTAAACAGCCGCGCCTGCCTTGTCTGGTCCGGAGAGACCTTGTTTTTATGTCTTGAAAAAAAAAAAAAAAAAAAAAAAAAAATTAGCTGCATAAAATAAAATACAGTATATAAAATATTAATAAAATATATATTTTTTTTAAATTAAATTTTAAATATTATTTTTTCCCATTTTAGACATGACCCATAGCCCCAAAATCCAGGGGTCGGTGGTTTACCCCGCGCAGGCGCCGTGTCTTATATGTAATGAGATCTCGCGGCGCAGATGACAGGCGTATAAATATATTTATCCCGGCTTATTAGGACTTGTTACATTAATTGCTCTGATTTTCTGAAATAACGTCTTCTGATACGCGGGACTGACAATCCTCTTTTGTTTTTTTTTTTGTACTTCTCCGCATTTAGCGTCGCCATGGTAACCAGCCCTGTGAGGACCGCGGCCGTTCGCTGCTCTTTTTCCCGATGAGAGCTTTGCACTTATTACTGCTATTGAATTTTTATTTATTGTTTATTTTACTTTTTTTTTTCCTTCTTTCTGCTGCTTTTATGTCCAATTATAGAGAAAAATGAACGGCGGATTTTTTTTTTTTTTTTTTTTTTTTTAGTATTTATTTGGTCAGAAAACATTCTGGAAAAACAGCCATATATAAAATATACAAAATAAAAGCTGTACAAAGGAATCGAAAGAAGAAAGAATACAATAATAGAAAATAGAAACATATCGTGTAGAATAGAACCGTACATAATATCAGATATAATCGTATATAATATACAATGTAAACATATAATAATAAAAAACATAAACGTATATAATAATAATATAGACGCCTTAATAATATAAACTAGAGTAATATATAATATACAATATAAACATATAATAATATAAAATATAAACGTAATAATATAACAGAATAATATATAATATACAATATAAACATATAATAATATAAAATATAAACGTAATAATATAACAGAATAATATATAATATACAATATAAACATATAATAATATAAAATATAAACGTAATAATATAACAGAATAATATATAATATACAATATAAACATATAATAATATAAAATATAAACGTAATAATATAACAGAATAATATATAATATACAATATAAACATATAATAATATAAAATATAAACGTAATAATATAACAGAATAATATATAATATACAATATAAACATATAATAATATAAAATATAAACGTAATAATATAACAGAATAATATATAATATACAATATAAACATATAATAATACAAAACATAAAGATATACAATAATAATAATAAAAATGTAATAATATAACATAGAATAATATACAATGTAAACATGTAATAATATAAAATAGAACATATATAATAATACAAAATGGAATCTAAAAAATATAGTTGAAAAAACCACAATAATTATATTTTTTATAGGAAAGCCTATGTACTAAGTATCTTTCGTAATGTGCACTTACGCTTTCAGCAGACCTTTGTATACAGCGATAGCCCAGTGTGTGCACTTGAGGATTAGCCCTATATCTGGCCCTTATACCCCTGTATTCTGAGGCTATGCCCCAAATTCTCAGTTCTCCCTGAGCTGGTGGGTGCAGACTTGCTGATATGATGTCACACTTTGCACATAGAGCGTGGAGGAGATTCAGCTCCGTAACTCTATCACTCACTTAGAAGCATAAGATATTATAGAGAAGTATGGATCTGTACAGATTAGGGTTGGAAAAGATCGGATTCCGATCGGCGATAAAGCAGATTTCACGATCACGATCGGCTGGAAAATGATCAGAAATCGGATTGTGAAATATCAAGATCGGCTCAATCCTAAAAGTGACTTTCCCATAGAGAAGCATTGACTAGAGTTGAGCGATCGGTATCGGAAAAGATCGGATTCCGATCGGCGATCGAGCAAATTTCACAATCGGGATCGGCTGGAAAATGATCGGAAATCGGATTTTAAAATCGATCCTGAAATCTCAAGATTGGCTCAATCCTAGTATAGATGTGAATAAAGCACTTGGGGTGAGATAGAAACTTTCTTTTCTTGGTCTCTCCTCTCTTACTCGGCTCCTGCTCGCTTCCTTCTCCATAGACTGCTATGTAATCAGCTGCAGTCTGTCTTGCTCTAGACGGATTCAGGAGAGGTTTTAGGGTAAGTTCACACGCAATTACGGGACAGCTGCCACAATGGGATGCCGGTGCGGTGCACGGTGCTCTGGAGTAGGCTCAAATGAATGGGCTTACTCCGGAGGGAGGTGTCGCGAGGCGGACTGAAGAAATAGCATATCGATTTTTTTTTTTTAGCGTGTTGCCGCTCACGGAAAAAAGTAGCCTGCCGGTCTCCATAGACCTCCATTGTGAGGAGGCGGATGATGACGTGGATTCAGCGCCATAATCCGCCCCCTCATTGCCAGGGTGAACCCTTATAGTGAAGGTCAGTTTAGAGTAGAAGGGGAATGAAAAATTCCAATGGAAAAAGAAACAAAATACATGACAAGTTTCTTATATTGGTGGGAACTCCTCATGGTTGACTATTGGATCGGTAGAGAAGATGGTGAGTTTGGAGGATGTTGTACAGATGTGTCCACCCTTAACTTAGCTTCAGTTTGGATTCGGGCCCCAATTTCTCATGAAGTCAATTCAATACATTATCGCAACGTGGTAACGAAACCTTTGATAGATCACAGTTCCCCAAAATACCACTGGGTGGCCACACATAGACACGAGACACGAGAAAAACAAAGTCCAACCTTTCTGGATTCTCTGGTTTTCTATATCAGGTCTGGTCCTCGGAAAATCTTACAACGACGTAAATCCCATCTCAGAGGATCAGCAGCAGATTCTACCATGTTGTAGACGGAACCAAATTTATACCAATGACCTGAAGTTCTGGTTTTCTGGAGGAGTTTACCAGTCACTCAGATCCTTCCGGAGGAATTTTGTCTGACTCTTCTTTCCTGCGTTGCTTCAAGTCATTGAGGTTTGTTCACATCGATTCCTGCCATAGGGTCCGACCGCAGCATTTCGATGGGTTGAGGTCCACTATCAATGCAGAAGTTCTGGCAGTTTGCTGGCCTGGAGCATTCAGACGTGTTATCATAATCCAAGGAGGAAAGAAATCAGCAACGATCTTACAAAAGCAATAACCAGAGAAGTTGCAAAAAAAACAAAGATCCAAGACTCTACAGGCCTCAGTTACTGTGTAACATGTGACAAGTTCATGACAAGACAATTAGAAATAGAGGTCCGGTCTGACCTTGGGGTGAATTTTCTGGGACGTCCGCTCCTGGGAAAAATGTGCACAGTCTTGAATGTTTTCCATCTGTGAATAATTTTTCTCAATATATAATGATGGACTTCAGCAAATTTGGAAACAGCTTTATAACCCTTCCCAGATGGATGGGCAGCAACAATTGCTTCTGTAAGATCATTGCTGATTTCTTTCCTCCTCGGATTGTGATAACACATCTGAATGCTCCAGACCAGCAAACTGCCAGAACTTCAACACTAGTTGATGATCAACGAATGAAGAACATTAACGATCTGGTCACATCTGTATATGATAGTTATGTTCTGACATACCTGGGACATAAGGAAGAAAGCAAGATCTCTACAAGACCGTTTGTTCCAGGAGGATTTTGTAGACCCTGAAACCCTGGAGAAGGTTTAGGTTTTATGGTTTAAGTCCAGGTTTAGGATTCCTTTAAGACTATCGGAAAGTTTGTGAGCTGTAATGATGGCCATCACTGTGACAACAGGAACAGACGCAACTTTACAATGTCTTAATAGAAATGTACAGAAGGAGATGATGCATGGGTTAAATTTATATGTAATATGTTATATATAAACTGGAACCTGTATCACCTAGCAACAGCTCAGCGCTCAGAGCCCAAGACGCCCAACAAAAGCAAAGAGTTCTTATAAGGAATTGAAGCAGTGGGGAAGGGGATTGAATCAGAAGACAGAGTGGAGATTAGGGTGGTGGGGGGTGGGTGAGTCCGTCATACTGCAGCCGTACCAGAACGTTCCAGTCCAAGACAATCTTCGCTACAATGTATTGCTGTGACACATTCCTTTGTCTTGTTACAGTCTCTACAATGTAGCAGTCAGTGATTGTCTTGACACTTTGGCCGCCCCTAAACTCCTCCCCGTTATCTTATTCCCCACAGCGGGAAAGATTAAAGGACTGGGACTTAGAAAGCAAAATGAAGACCAGAGAGGACAAACTGGTCCATAACAAGCCAAGAGGGTGACAAAGGGTCCAAAAATGTCAGGTTTGGCTCACAGTACAATGATCCCCAGTGGCCCAACATTGTATATACAATTCTCTCTGGTGGCACCCAGGCAGTATATATATAATGCTTTCCAATGGTCCAACCCACATTATAATGCTCCCCAGCTAGTCCCCCCATCGTATAACGCTTCCTAGTTGTGCCACACAGTATAACATTGTCCCCAGTGGCCCCTCCACACAGTATAATGCTCCCCAGTGGTTCCCACACACAGTATAATGCTCCCCATTGGCCCCTACACACAGTATAATGCTCCCCAGTGGCTCCCACACACAGTATAATGCTCCCCATTGGCTCCAACCCACATTATAATGCTCCGCAGCTAGTCCCCCCATCGTATAACGCTTCCTAGTTGTGCAACACAGTATAACATTGTCCCCAGTGGCCCCTACACACAGTATAATGCTCCCCAGTGCCCCCTACACACAGTATAATGCCCCCAGTGGCCCCTCCACACAGTATAATGCTCCCCAGTGGCCCCTCCACACAGTATAATGCTCCCCAGTGGCCCCTCCACACAGTATAATGCTCCCCAGTGGCCCCTACACACAGTATAATGCTCCCCAGTGGCCCCTACACACAGTATAATGCTCCCCAGTGGCCCCTACACACAGTATAATGCTCCCCAGTGGCCCCTACACACAGTATAATGCTCCCCAGTGGCCCCTACACACAGTATAATGCTCCCCAGTGGCCCCTACACACAGTATAATGCTCCCCAGTGGCCCCTACACACAGTATAATGCTCCCCATTGGCTCCCACACACAGTAAAATACTCCCCAGTGGCCCCTACACACAGTATAATGCTCCCCAGTGGCTCCCACACACAGTATAATGCTCCCCATTGGCCCCTACACACAGTATAATGCTCCCCAGTGGCTCCCACACACAGTATAATGCTCCCCATTGGCTCCTACACACAGTATAATGCTCCCCATTGGCTCCCACACACAGTATAATGCTCCCCAGTGGCCCCTACACACAGTATAATGCTCCCCAGTGACCCCTCACACAGTATAATGCTCCCCAGTGGCCCCTACACACAGTATAATGCTCCCCAGTGGCTCCCACACACAGTATAATGCTCCCCAGTAGCCCCTACACACAGTATAATGCTCCCCAGTGACCCCTCACACAGTATAATGTTCCCCAGTGGCCCCTACACACAGTATAATGCTCCCCAGTGGCTCCCACACACAGTATAATGCTCCCCATTGGCCCCTACACACAGTATAATGCTCCCCAGTGGCTCCCACACACAGTATAATGCTCTCCAGTGGCCCCTACACACAGTATAATGCTCCCCATTGGCTCCTACACACAGTATAATGCTCCCCAGTGGCCCCTACACACAGTATAATGCTCCCCAGTGGCTCCCACACACAGTATAATGCTCCCCAGTGGCCCCTACACACAGTATAATGCTCCACAGTGACCCCTCACACAGTATAATGCTCCCCAGTGACCCCTCACACAGTATAATGCTCCCCAGTGGCTCCCACACACAGTATTATTCTCCCCAGTGGCTCCCACACACAGTATAATGCTCCCCAGTGGCCCCTACACACAGTATAATGCTCTCCAGTGGCCCCTACACACAGTATAATGCTCTCCAGTGGCCCCTACATACAGTATAATGCTCTCCATAGGCTCCTACACATAGTATAATGCTCCCCAGTGGCTCCTACACACAGTATAATGCTCCCCAGTGGCCCCTACACACAGTATAATGCTCCCCATTGGCTCACACACACACAGTATAATATACTCCCCACTTAGAAGTTGGTCCATATAACTGATCTGTGTGGGGTCTGACTTTTTCCCCACCAATCAGATATTTATGGCCGATCCTAAATTAAACATTTCTGATAAATACCTTTAATATGAATGGAAAGGAAGCAGCAGCAGCATGGCGCCCGTCTTATTGACTATGGGAATACAATCCTTTATGGTGACTTCCGGAACGTGAAAATATCTGTTAGATTAGTCAGAAGGGGAGCGGAGAGGGGCAGTGTATAAGGATAACTTTATTAATACTTGTGATAAGAGCAAGGAATGACAGGGTGAGCAAGTGAGCGACTGGATAGGCAAGTGAGTGACTAGATAGGCAAGTGAGCAACTAGATAGGCAAGTGAGTGATTTGGTGAGCAAGTGAGTAACTAGATAGGCAAGTGAGCAACTAGATAGGCAAGTGAGGGACTAGATAAGCAAGCGAGCGGCTAGATAGGCAAGTGAGCGACTAGATAGGCAAGTGAGGGACTAGATAGGCAAGCGAGCGGCTAGATAGGCAAGTGAGCGACTAGATAGGCAAGTGAGGGACTAGATAGGCAAGCGAGCGGCTAGATAGGCAAGTGAGCGACTAGATAGGCAAGTGAGGGACTAGATAGGCAAGTGAGCGACTAGATAGGCAAGTGAGGGACTAGATAGGCAAGCGAGCGACTAGATAGGCAAGTGAGGGACTAGATAGGCAAGCGAGCGACTAGATAGGCAAGTGAGCGACTAGATAGGCAAGTGAGCGACTAGATAGGCAAGTGAGCAATTAGATAGACAAGTGAGAGATTGGATAGGCAAGTGAGTGACTAGATAGGCAAGTGAGCGACTGGATAGGCAAGTGAGCGACTAGATAGGCAAGTAAATGACTAGATAGACAAGTGAGTGGCTAGGTGAGCAAGTGGCTGACTATATAGGCAAGTGAGTGATTAGATAGACACGTGAGTGACTAGATAGGCAAGTGAGCGGCTAGATAGGCAAGTGAGCAACTAGATAGGAAAGTGAGTGACTAGATAGGCAACTGAGCAACTAGATAGGAAAGTGAGCCACTACATAGGCAAGTGAGCAACTAGATAGGCAAGTGAGGGACTAGATAAGCAAGCGAGCGGCTAGATAGGCAAGTGAGCGACTAGATAGGCAAGTGAGGGACTAGATAGGCAAGCGAGCGGCTAGATAGGCAAGTGAGCGACTAGATAGGCAAGTGAGGGACTAGATAGGCAAGCGAGCGGATAGATAGGCAAGTGAGCAACTAGATAGGCAAGTGAGGGACTAGATAGGCAAGTGAGCGACTAGATAGGCAAGTGAGGGACTAGATAGGCAAGCGAGCGGCTAGATAGGCAAGTGAGGGACTAGATAGGCAAGCGAGCGGCTAGATAGGCAAGTAAGCGGCTAGATAGGCAAGTGAGGGACTAGATAGGCAAGTGAGCGGCTAGATAGGCAAGTGAGCAACTAGATAGGAAAGTGAGTGACTAGATAGGCAAGTGAGCGACTAGATAGGCAAGTGAGCAACTAGATAGGAAAGTGAGCGACTACATAGGCAAGTGAGTGACTAGATAGGCAAGTGAGTGACTACATAGGCAAGTGAGCGACTACATAGGCAAGTGAGTGACTAGATAGGCAAGTGAGCGACTACATAGGCAAGTAAGCAACTAGATAGGCAAGTGAGCGACTAGATAGGCAAGTGAGCGACTAGATAGGCAAGTGAGCGACTAGATAGGCAAGTGAGCGACTAGATAGGCAAGTGAGTGATTTGGTGAGCAAGTGAGTAACTAGATAGGCAAGTGAGTAACTAGATAGGCAAGTGAGCAACTAGATAGGCAAGTGAGGGACTAGATAGGCAAGTGAGGGACTAGATAGGAAAGCAAGCGGCTAGATAGGCAAGTGAGCGACTAGATAGGCAAGCGAGCGGCTAGATAGGCAAGTGAGCGACTAGATAGGCAAGTGGGGGACTAGATAGGCAAGTGAGCGACTAGATAGGCAAGTGAGGGACTAGATAGGCAAGCGAGTGGCTAGATAGGCAAGTGAGCGACTAGATGGGCAAGTGAGGGACTAGATAGGCAAGCGAGTGGCTAGATAGGCAAGTGAGGGACTAGATAGGCAAGCGAGCGGCTAGATAGGCAAGCGAGCGGCTAGATAGGCAAGTGAGTGACTAGATGGGCAAGTGATGGACTAGATAGGCAAGCGAGCAGCTAGATAGGCAAGTGAGCAACTAGATAGGCAAGTGAGCGACTAAATAGGCAAGTGAGCGACTAAATGGACAAGTGAGCGACTAGATAGGCAAGTGAGCGACTAGATAGGCAAGTGAGCAATTAGATAGACAAGTGAGAGATTGGATAGGCAAGTGAGTGACTAGATAGGCAAGTGAGCGACTGGATAGGCAAGTGAGCGACTGGATAGGCAAGTGAGCGACTAGATAGGCAAGTAAGTGACTAGATAGACAAGTGAGTGGCTAGGTGAGCAAGTGGCTGACTATATAGGCAAGTGAGTGATTAGATAGACACGTTAGTGACTAGATAGGCAAGTGAGCGGCTAGATAGGCAAGTGAGCAACTAGATAGGAAAGTGAGTGACTAGATAGGCAAGTGAGCAACTAGATAGGAAAGTGAGCGACTACATAGGCAAGTGAGTGACTACAAAGGCAAGTGAGCAACTAGATAGGCAAGTGAGAGATTGGATAGGCAAGTGAGTGACTAGATAGGCAAGTGAGCAACTGGATAGGCAAGTGGCTGACTAGATAGGCAAGTGAGAGACTGGATAGGCAAGTAAGTGACTAGATAGGCAAGTGAGTAACTGGGTAAGCAAGTGATTGACCAGATAGGCAAGAAATTCCAGGGTACAATAGTCATTTATAGGTGGAGAGCACCAAAAAATTGGGGTTGAGCTGAGCCTGAGATTTTTGAAAAATTTGTACTGAACCCTTACAAAACAGCAGAACTTGAGTCCTTAGCTACTGAAGCATCACCCTGGGCGGACATATGAGATATGAGCGGATGGGCTGCATGTCTGCCTCATCTACCGCTGCTGTATTCACAGGACGGTCACATGATCAGTGGGATCCCAGGGATCGAATCCTCCAACAATCAGACACCTATGACCTATCCAGGAGCTGAATGATTCCCTATTGGTCAGCAGTGGTGGGGTTTCCATACCGCCTGCCTGTACCCTAATAGTGCACATTATCAGGCGTCGTCTACATAAACACCATATAAATAGCGGCTTAGGATTTGTTGACCATTTTAGGTCTGACATCAGCTCGAAGAGTGGGACGTGGACTCCTGCCATACACAATGCTGTAAATCGTAATTACGGCTAAATGCTATGTTGGTAAATAAGGCCGGCTGACATTTACAAGCTCGTTCTGTGGAGACATTGTAGACAGCGGCAGAAATCCTCTTATTATTAAATGGCAGGAAATCAAAAATATCAGAGAACCAAAAAAACACAAAAATGGGAAATTTAATAAACCAGATTATATATTCCAGAAATGTGTCCAGAAATAGAGACAATGTGGGAGAGCAACGAAGAGTCACAGACTAATAGAAAGTAATAGGAATAGAATAATACTGTGACATCACTGTGTGTATTATCTCTGTACTGTGACATCACCATGTGTATTATCCCTGTACTGTGACATCACTGTGTGTATTATCCCTGTACTGTGACATCACTGTGTGTATTATCCTGTACTGTGACATCACTGTGTGTATTATCTCTGTACTGTGACATCACTGTGTGTATTATCCCTGTACTGTGACATCACTGTGTGTATTATCTCTGTACTGTGACATCACTGTGTGTATTATCCTGTACTGTGACATCACTGTGTGTATTATCTCTGTACTGTGACATCACTGTGTGTATTATCCCTGTACTGTGACATCACTGTGTGTATTATCCCTGTACTGTGACATCACTGTGTGTATTATCTCTGTACTGTGACATCACTGTGTGTATTATCCTGTACTGTGACATCACTGTGTGTATTATCTCTGTACTGTGACATCACTGTGTGTATTATCCCTGTACTGTGACATCACTGTGTGTATTATCTCTGTACTGTGACATCACTGTGTGTATTATCCTGTACTGTGACATCACTGTGTGTATTATCCTGTACTGTGACATCACTGTGTGTATTATCTCTGTACTGTGACATCACTGTGTGTATTATCCTGTACTGTGACATCACTGTGTGTATTATCTCTGTACTGTGACATCACTGTGTGTATTATCTCTGTACTGTGACATCACTGTGTGTATTATCTCTGTACTGTGACATCACTGTGTGTATTATCCTGTACTGTGACATCACTGTGTGTATTATCTCTGTACTGTGACATCACTGTGTGTATTATCTCTGTACTGTGACATCACTGTGTGTATTATCCTGTACTGTGACATCACTGTGTGTATTATCTCTGTACTGTGACATCACTGTGTGTATTACCCTGTACTGTGACATCACTGTGTATTATCCCTGTACTGTGACATCACTGTGTGTATTATCCCTGTACTGTGACATCATTGTGTATTAACCCTGTACTGTGACATCACTGTGTGTATTATCCTGTACTGTGACATCACTGTGTGTATTATCCCTGTACTGTGACATCACTGTGTATTAACCCTGTACTGTGACATCACTGTGTGTATTATCTCTGTACTGTGACATCACTGTGTGTATTATCCTGTACTGTGACATCACTGTGTGTATTATCCTGTACTGTGACATCACTGTGTGTATTATCCTGTACTGTGACATCACTGTGTGTATTATCTCTGTACTGTGACATCACTGTGTGTATTATCTCTGTACTGTGACATCACTGTGTGTATTATCTCTGTACTGTGACATCACTGTGTGTATTATCCTGTACTGTGACATCACTGTGTGTATTATCTCTGTACTGTAACATCACTGTGCGTATTATCCCTGTACTGTGACATCACCGTGTGTATTATCCCTGTACTGTGACATCACCGTGTGTATTATCCCTGTACTGTGACATCACTGTGTGTATTATCCCTGTACTGTGATATCACTGTGTGTATTATCTCTGTACTGTGACATAACTGTGCGTATTATCCCTGTACTGTGACATCACCGTGTGTATTATCCCTGTACTGTGACATCACTGTGTATTATCCCTGTACTGTGACATCACTGTGTGTATTATCCCTGTACTGTGACATCACTGTGTATTATCCCTGTACTGTGACATCACTGTGTGTATTATCTCTGTACTGTGACATCACTGTGTGTATTATCCTGTACTGTGATATCACTGTGTGTATTATCTCTGTACTGTGACATCACTGTGTGTATTATCCCTGTACTGTGACATCACTGTGTGTATTATCCTGTACTGTGACATCACTGTGTGTATTATCCCTGTACTGTGATATCACTGAGTGTATTATCCTGTACTGTGATATCACTGAGTGTATTATCCTGTACTGTGACATCACTGTGTGTATTATCTCTGTACTGTGATATCACTGAGTGTATTATCCTGTACTGTGACATCACTGTGTGTATTATCCCTGTACTGTGACATCACTGTGTGTATTATCCTGTACTGTGATATCACTGAGTGTATTATCCTGTACTGTGACATCACTGTGTGTATTATCCCTGTACTGTGACATCACTGTGTGTATTATCTCTGTACTGTGACATCACTGTGTGTATTATCTCTGTACTGTGATATCACTGTGTGTATTATCCTGTACTGTGACATCACTGTGTGTATTATCCCTGTACTGTGACATCACTGTGTGTATTATCCTGTACTGTGACATCACTGTGTGTATTATCCCTGTACTGTGACATCACTGTGTGTATTATCTCTGTACTGTGACATCACTGTGTGTATTATCTCTGTACTGTGACATCACTGTGTGTATTATCCTGTACTGTGACATCACTGTGTGTATTATCTCTGTACTGTGACATCACTGTGTGTATTATCCCTGTACTGTGACATCACTGTGTGTATTATCCTGTACTGTGACATCACTGTGTGTATTATCTCTGTACTGTGACATCACTGTGTGTATTATCTCTGTACTGTGACATCACTGTGTGTATTATCTCTGTACTGTGACATCACTGTGTGTATTATCTCTGTACTGTGACATCACTGTGTGTATTATCCCTGTACTGTGACATCACTGTGTGTATTATCCTGTACTGTGACATCACTGTGTGTATTATCCTGAACTGTGACATCACTGTGTGTATTATCTCTGTACTGTGACATCACTGTGTGTATTATCTCTGTACTGTGACATCACTGTGTGTATTATCCCTGTACTGTGACATCACTGTGTGTATTATCCCTGTACTGTGACATCACTGTGTGTATTATCTCTGTACTGTGACATCACTGTGTGTATTTTCCCTGTACTGTGACATCACTGTGTGTATTATCCTGTACTGTGACATCACTGTGTGTATTATCCCTGTACTGTGACATCACTGTGTGTATTTTCCCTGTACTGTGACATCACTGTGTGTATTATCTCTGTACTGTGACATCACTGTGTGTATTATCCTGTACTGTGACATCACTGTGTGTATTATCCTGTACTGTGACATCACTGTGTGTATTATCCTGTACTGTGACATCACTGTGTGTATTATCCCTGTACTGTGACATCACTGTGTGTATTATCTCTGTACTGTGACATCACTGTGTGTATTATCCCTGTACTGCAGCACATGATGTGTTCCTATAACAGACCAGTATTCTGTGGGATCTTCTACCAGGAAGGTTTCTGGATGCAGTAAATCCACATTTGCATTTATTCCTGGGCGTCTATTGAGGTTTGGGGGTAACAGCCGATCCCCGTGTGCTGCCGGCGACAATGGTGAGACGAGGTTTGGGTGCTTGGAATAGAATCTCATTAAACCTCTCACAATCCTCAGCGCCCATCTCCCTCCAAGGCCAGGGTCTATTGTGAGGCCTCTGAAAATATGTGACACCCGCACAAAAAGAAATGGCGTGAGACAATTGGGAGAGAAGCCGGAGAAGATTAGAGCGCTTATCTGAGCAGAATTAGTATTCTGCCCCCGCACCCCGTAATCTCCTGAACTAAAC